>NC_134483.1:30687240-30868566 GCF_040206685.1 Ascaphus truei
GAGAGGGGGAGGGAGAGGGACAGGGGGAGACAGACACGGGTACACACACACACACACTGGCACACACACACACACACTGGCACACACACACACACTGGTACACACACACACACTGGTACACACACACACTGGTACACACACACACTGGTACACACACACACACACTGGTACACACACACACTGGTACACACACACACACACTGGTACACACACACACACACACACACACACACTGGTACACACACACACACTGGTACACACACACACACACTGGTACACACACACACACACACTGGTACACACACACACACACTGGTACACACACACACACACACACTGGTACACACACACACACTGGTACACACACACACACACACACACACACACTGGTACACACACACACACACACTGGTACACACACACACACACACACACACACACACTGGTACACACACACACGCACACTGGTACACACTGGTACACACACACACACACACACACACACACACACACACACACACACTGGTACACACACACACACACACACTGGTACACACACACACACACACACACACTGGTACACACACACACTGGTACATACACACACACACACTGGTACGTACACACACACACACACACACACACACACACACACACACACACACACGTACACACACACACACACACACACTGGTACACACACACACACAGACACTGGTACACACACACACACACACACACACACACACACTGGTACACACACACACAGACACTGGTACACACACACACACACACACACACACAGACACTGGTACACACACACTGGTACACACACACACAGACACTGGTACACACACACACACACACACACACACACACACACACTGGTACACACACACACACACACACACACACACACACACACACACACACAGACTGGAGTACAGACAGAGGCAGCCACGAGCAGGTGGCTCTCCGCCTCCCCCTGCACCCACCCCCGCGCCCATCTCCCGCACCTAGGGGGGGGGGGTGGATAGGAGCGCCGGGACACAAAGGTAAACTGCCGCCCCCCCTCCCCCGGAGGGCAGCCACGGGCTCCCGGGGCAGAATGGGGGAACACCGCGCAGCCACCACTGCCAGCCCCCGCGCCCATCTCCCGAACCAAGGGGACAGGGGGGGGGGGGGGGAAGCGCCAGGACAGGAGGCAAAGGATAAAAAAACCCACCTCCTATCCCCCCGGGCGGGCAGAGGGGGGGAGACACCGCGCAGAAGAGCCAGGAGCCGTGGGCAGAGACACACACCACGTGTGCTCTGCCGCAGGAAGCGGAAGCCCCGCCCCCAGGCACCCTTCCTTCCATCCATTCCACATGCCAGTCCTTGGTGAAGGATGATGCCGGGGGGCGGGGCTTAATGCCGGGACGCTGGGGATTGGCCAACAAGGTAGGAAACTGCCGGGGGGGGGAGGGGGGCTTGGCATTAAAAAAAAAAAAAATACTTACCAGCCGGGGCTGCTGCAGTCTCCTCCTCCGCGCCGCCGCCGCCGCAGACTCGCGCACAGCGCACCGCAGCTTACTCGCGCACCGCCGGCGACAAAAAATAAATAAATGGGGACACATTGAGGAAAATCCGGGACATTTCCGGTACACACAGAAAAGCGGTACAGCTCCCGAAAAACCGGGACTGTACCGGCAAAAGGGGGACGGGTGGTCACCCTAGTTAGAGGGCCAGGGAATCAGTAATCCAATGGGCTTGGCTACATATGCATATAATGCACTGTCTTAAGGGTCTTCCACTGCATATAGCACAGAGCACACGGATATATAATAACATAGATTATTATAGTTATGAATCTATAAACATATATTGCACTGATATAACCTGAATGTTGGAGCTCTTAAATCACGTGCTCTTGTCAGTTCATGTAATTCACGAGTGTCTCCTGCAGGTAAAATATACAGCTGGCTATTCATAGCCTTGTTACTGAGCTTGACATATGGCTTTTGCTGTTCTGAATTACTGAGAAGAAAGCTATCACTCCAGCAAATAAAAAGAACACTTTGCTTATGCAAAGCTTGCAGCTCCCTGTAATCAGTCACATTATGATACATTTCTATTTACTGGGTGAACTATGTCAAATATTAACTCAAATCATCATAGTAAGGAGGCAAGGAATGATTGGTTGGCAGACTGGGCTCTAAATGGAAAGCTACGAGTAAAGTAATTAATGCTGTTTAATTAAAATGAGCTGTCTGGAATGCCTTTTCTTTAAAGAAAATATGATTCTCTTTATATTGCAAGAGGCATTTGATTTTGATAAACTGACTCTATTGTAAGATATGTGTAGCCTGGTCCTGCGTTCCCCCCCCCCCCTCTTAGCTCCGCTGAGTGCAGGGTCCCTGCGGTATGTCGGGAAGCTGCGGGGTGAGTGCGTCGCCAGGGGCTCCTGGCGGTAGCTGCCACAGGGTGTCGCCATCTTGCGCGAGGTTCGCGCATGCGCACTGAGTGCGGGAGTTGCGGCGGCCCTCAGTCAGCTTGCGCATGCACAGTGCAAGCGCGCGAAGCGGGGCCAATTAGATAAAGGCTCTGAGCAGGGACTACAAGTCCCATGAGCCATAGTAGCGGTCACCTGACCATGGCAGCCAATAAGGATCGAAGATTCATTGAAGAGGGGAAGTAGAAAGCTGACAGTGGAGCACGAGTGTCAGTAGGAGCCAGGAGAGGATAGGGGAAGGAGGTGCGGAGAGGCAAGTAGCCCCTGCACTAGGCCAGAACCCCCTAGGCCCCAGATAGGCCCTGAGACATTGCTTGAGTTTGTGGCTGCTTTAGGGACAGGCCATAGGAAACCTGCCCAATTAGTGCTGTTTAGAAAGTGAGGAACACAGCGGATGCTGAAATACCGTGAGGGAGAGAGAGAGGTCTGGGACCAGGCCTTGTCAGAGAGAGAGAGGGACCGTCATCAGGGTGGGACACCCTTAACAGACAATCGCTGTAGCGGAGTCCAGGACGTCACTGAGGAGTTTGTGAATCGGCGGATCCTTTGTGAAGACATCTGCAGGCCCAGGTGCTGGCGCACTGGGCAGGTATCGTAACACATGTGCACCAACTGAGTACTCACACATAGTGGCAGTGCTGACCACAGGGAAAGGGCGGAAAGGGTTGTACTGTGGACACGGTGTGGATACACGGTGGTGGGATACTGGGGATACGCCTTGCATAGTGCGTGGGCAGTTGTACTCTTAGTCATATTAGAGTATAGCGCATTTACAGTTAAGAGATATATATATGTACAGTAAAGTCCAATTCGTTTTACAAGTGTCTGGATTCCTTGTGATTTGGTCCTGTGAGGGGCTCCTCCCACTCCGCTGGGATCCTTCACAGGTGGAGGCGCTGCACCGTATTATAAGTAGATCACCCCAGGCTCTCCGTGGCGGAGGCTTAGGCTCCTGGGAGCCAACAGGTAAAAAGGCAGCACTGGTAGCTTTCTGTGTTCAGGGGGAAACAGGGCTACATATGTTTATAGGATAGCTTCTTCTTTTACAAGCACACATCTCCAGTTCTTTTTGTATACATTGGTCATTTAAAAGGACTCACCATTTCTGTTCCAAGCAGCATAACGCTGTTTGAACAGGGTTCAGTCAGCTCTGGCTGAGCACCATGGTTAAAAAGACCACATTTTATTTGAAAAAGTATAGTACTGGAAGTCTCCTGCATTTCACGCACAGGATAGGATAGCTGATTGATGCTAACCTCCTTTCTCAAAACGACTCCAAGAAGGTTCAGGTTTAGGAATATTACCAAAGTATTTGATACGACCTTCTTCAGGATGGTAAAGCTGTAATGCCTGCGTGGAAAGCTGATCCAACTATGAAGGAAGCTGCTGATCTGAATGAACTGCAGCAAGTAAGCGCTCTTCATGTACAATAGAAGTCCAGTACAAAGACTGTTAAACACTACAGGATCATTCACTACACCGAGGTAGTTATATTGATCGCAGGAAGCCCATTCAAGGAGAAAGAGCTTATTGTGCATGATGCAGCTACCCTCAGCTAGTGAATGGGCATTTTTGATGCTAGACTGTCGCAGGCGGAAAAATAAATGATTGACACAGGCATGTTGCTTCCATAACAATGCTGCTTCCTATAGTCAGTGCTCCAATGCCATCTGTTGAGAACTCAGATATGTTAATTGATTAGTTCTCATTTAATTGATGTGGATTATTGAATCCCGAGAGGAGATGACTGTTAATCTTTGGGAGGACGTTATCTACGGTAGCAGAGGCGGTGACTTAGACCCAAACTACCTGTAGTGGGCAGTCAAATTTAGGACCACATTTAACCAATTGCAGTGATATTTTTGAAGGTACAGTATCGCCCAAAATTAGCTCAGTGTAATCCCTTTATAGGAGCAAATGTGTGTCCCCTTACTTGCTCCACGCACCTGTGGTATCTAACATAGACACACAGACTCAGGCTCCCACCTGAGCACCAGACGTACAGTCTGAGGTACAGTAAGAGTAGATGGGTTACAAATATTTTAACACTTTAAAATGTATAATATGTATACTTTCACTTCTCATTTTTAAAGTGCATCAATCAGTTGGTTTAATACACACCAAAGTTATTAGCTCAGTTTAGCCCTAAATCGGAGTGCACTTTTGATTGCTGGGATTAGGGCACGGTGTGATTGCATTTGGAAGCGGCAATGTTTCCTACCCATCACGGTTTTCAGAAAGTTACGGTAAGGTGTATTATAACAGGGAACCATTTCAGTTCTCTGTGTTGACCTGTTTAGTTGAAGTATGTTTCCAGAGTTATGTTATATTTATTAAGTTACTCAATGTCTCAAGGATGCGTGACAACTTTCTGTTCAGTGACGGACAATGTCCTGGGCGACTCTCACTCCCTAGCAGCCACATACAGTAGTTTGGCTACCCAATATTACTACACTAAGTCCTTCAAGTTATTTAATAATAAATAATATATATTTAATTATTTGGGATATCTATATAGCACTCCGGATACTTACGGATTTAATACCTATACTTGGATAGAGTATACATCTGATTTTTTGAGCACCATCTCTCAACCAATCACACTATATTTAATTAGAAGCGGAGGGATTCACAAGCAACATCTAAATAAAAGAAAATGCATTTCTATTCTAGTGGTAACAGTTCCAGTCTAACACTTGGTTACGTTATTTAATGGTGCCTTCAACACATGTTCAAAGACACTATACCAACAATTACTAAAGATGGAAAAATGTGTAGCAGCCCTAGAATTATACAGCGAGATTCTGTATTAGGAAGGGAAAGAGACTTGACCGTCACTCGCCCCTAAATACATATGCCGTGTTTATACACAATGGGAATAGTCTACAATAGATATAATGCCAGTCATGCCACTATGCTCTTGGCCTTAAATGCCTAAAGACATTTGACAGGATAAATTGTAAATAAAAAATGTTCTTAAATATGTTGTATTCACTCCAACCTTCCTTCCAGGTATCACTGTGCTTTATGCTTCACCTGCGGCAAAAATAATCATTTCTGGTTAGGTTTCTGACCTATTCACATGAGAAATGGCACTAGACGCCTCTCTATTTCTTTACAATTCGGGTTTCCCCTACATTTGCAAGACCTAAACTTCTTAAATATCACTTCTAATAACTCACTTTATTTCTCCTAATGTGCCTCTAATGTGTCTGTAAGCTTCCCAACATAACACTTAGGGGCCTATTCTAGAAGCTTTGATAACCAAGTCATCAAGCATTTAGAGCACATCTCGAATACTTTGGTATATGTAGCTATTCAGAAAGCTTCGGTAGCATGCCAAACTCGCTCGAGAAGTGCTTCTCCCCGAGCGGTAGTGCTCTCACCCAGACAAACCGAGCGGTAGCTCAAAAAATGCTCAATCTCGCATTTTTTTGAGAAATCTACCTATTCTAGTAGCTCCGACAATCTCATCAAGGCTGAAACTAGCGAGGAACTCGCAGGTTCTCATCTCGCCACTTCAAGGGTGCTGGGATGGGATTTGCGGTAGGACTTAGAGGAAATTTTTTTATTTTTACTACATCGGATGGAAGCCGGGGGTCTCAAGAGCTGACCCGCATTAATATCAGCTCCAGAGACCCCCTGCTTCTATCCTACGTAATAAAAATACATTTGCACGCAGATTCATTACCTTAACGGCTAACTGCTAAGGTAATGAAGGAGTTAAATACCAGTGCCCGATTTATTGGGGGTGAAGGGATGTGTGAAGGTGGTATTTGGCCCATGGTGGGTGTTTATGCCTACCTGGAAGGTTGCGTGAGGAGTTAACCCCTTCCTTATCTTAGCGGTTACTACCGCTAAGATAATGAAGCGGCTAACCTCACCCGCTACCCACCTGGTAGGCATAAACACCCACTATGGGCCAAATACCACCTTCACCCACACTAAACTTTAAAACACAATACTAGCCAATACACCCATTGATTGCCAGTGTGGTTACCTATGCCCTCAATGGGAGCAAAGATAACCCCAATGGCAATGAATGGGCAAATGGTACATACACCCCCAATCTGATTGGCATGTTCCATTTTTTAAGGATGTGAAGTCATCATAAGGGGAGGGAAGCCAGCCAATAAAGTAGTATATGCTTCCCTCCCTTTAAGAAGACATCACTTCAGCAAAACATCAAAATGTCAGCCATCATATGGTCACCAACCTATCGGATTGGTGTATATACCATGTGATGCCTTTCCTTTTTTGGAGTGTTGTGACATCAAAAAGGGAGGGAGGCATGCTACCTGATTGGGTATCTTACCTCCATTTTTGATGATGTCATAAGGAAAGGCATCACATGGTACTGTATATACACCAATCCGATTGGTATCGAGGTTGAAGAATAACCCCCATGGAGTGTAACATCTTCTTATTGACAGTTTTTCCTATTCACTGAAGTGCTTTTAAAAATTATTATTCACAACACAAGAGACCTCAACTACCCCCCAAAAGAATTCTATTACTCTAGCTGAATACGAAAAAGACTTTGCTGATATACTGATCATTCAAGAAACACCCTTTTCTAGACTTAAGCCTCTTTACTAACCTCAGATGGTGGAGATTAAAAAAATAAGGATTTTTAACACACACGAAAAAAGAGCTCAGCTCAGGGGGCCAAGCTAATAACATTATATGAGTTCAACTTACATACAGTAAGCTTCTGTAAAATTCTTTATCAAATTATTTTCAGTACCCCTTACTATTAGAAAATCCCCAGAAATGGAACAATTATAAAAATACATAAACAGGAACAAGAGTTAGATTTCCCTTACTTGTTTTCTATTATAAATAAAATTATAGTTTCACTATTAGAGGTATAAATCTTCCCAGCTTTTATCCCATGCTTAAATCACTTCTATAAGCTCTCACTATTTTACGCCTACACACTCATCCTCTTTTCCAATAAACTCTATAATAATTCATGATTTAAAACCTAATTTCAATGTTCATATCTAGGCAGCAACCTGGCATCTCAGATGGAGGGCCATAGACAGTTTTCTCCGGGCCCAGGACTAGAGTTTCCACTGGTCCCCTGCCCACCCAGTGTCGGCGACCTTGCGAGCCCCCTTTCGCTCTCTCACCGCCCTTTACTCATACTCCCCCCTTCCCTCATGTTTTGTTTCTCCTCACCTCTATCTCACTTCCCATCTTACACTTTCCCCCTCTCTATTTCTCTCCATTCCTCTCACCCACACTTCCCCTGTCCTCCACGTATCTCACTCTTCCCCTCTCCCCCACCTCTTTCACTGTTTCCCTCTCACCCACCTCTCTCACTCTTCCCCTCTCCCACACCTCTCACTCTTCCCCTCTTACCCACTTCTCACTCTTTCCCTCTCTCCCACTTCTCTCTCACACCCTTCTCTGCCCCTCTTGCACCCTCTCTCCCCTTTTCCCATCTTGCAATCTTCAGCCTCTCTCTCATTCACTCCCACTCTCCTCCTTCTCTCTCTCAGTATTCCTCTTCCCTCCACCTCTCTCGCTGTTCCCCCAACTTCTCTCACTGTTGCTCTCCCCCCACCACTCTCACTATTCCTCTCCTCACACCTCTCTCACTGTTCCTCTCTCACACCTCTCTCACTGTCTCCCCCACCTCTCACTGTTCCCCCACCTCCCTCACTCTTCCCCCTTCTTACCCTCACTCTTCCCCCTTCTCTCCCCTCTTACACCCTCTCAACCCCACCCTCTTCTCACTCAATCCCACTACCTCAATCCCCCCTCCAAATACCCAACCCACTACTAAATTCCCTCCACTGGCCAAACATACCTACACCCCCCTCCACACACACAGAATACCCCCACACACAATACCCCCCCCACACACACACACACACAATACTCCCCTACACACATTACCCCCATACACACAATACCCCCACACACTATACCCTGACACACACAATAGCATCCCGCTGGATCCGGGAGAGTTGTTCTGGCTCCCCCCCCCTGTCGGTGGCCCTACTCAGATGTTCCAAAAGATGTACCTTCTCTCCTGTGTATCCTTGCTCCTTCATGGGTCATTTGCACAAACACACAGCAATTAGGCTACCAAAGAACAGAGAACACTTCATCCCGAAACACACCCACAGAAAATGTATACACTGTGTTTTTCTCAACAGTTTTATGACTGCAATTTATAATTCACTGATCCAAATAGTAAAATAATTTGTTTTTAGTATACATAAAGATGTATTTGTTCAGCACTTTTTTCAGGAGGACGGTTACATGGACCTTATGGGAGATTAGGCTTTATTGCATCTTAGACATGCCAGGGGACTAAGAAAATCAACCTTTAACACGACCTAGAAAACAAATGACTGAAGTTACAGACCAGAAAGACCTGTGTTACAAGGAAGTTAAGAAACTATTTTGAGATTTCATCAAAATCATACACATTGACAGACATCCCAATGGTTGTCATACATTTTAATGTACCTGCACTTTAACTATGTACATAGATTGTGAGACCTGTGAGGTGTTGATAGCCCTGTGTACACTATTAAGTCTATGAAGAATTATATTTGCGGGACTATTTAAAGCAGTAATGCCCCCTGGGGCCTATATAAATGTAACTCACGATGTTAGTAAAATGCCTGGCTCTTTTTTAATCTTAAAACCAAATTCCATAAATTGGAGAAATAAGCGGTGCACTGCAAATGATTGTAGGGCATAAGCACATGAAATAATGTTAACAACAATTTATTGAGATGGGTAACATTGTGGATAATGGCAAGAGAAGTTCTCTGACGCGCTTCGCTAGAAGGCGCTTTGTCAAAGAGTACAGATGCAGTGGCCATTATTCGACCATTTCTCGGACCTGCGGCTGTAAAGTCTGCTGTATTCCACGCGGCATTCACTCGATATGTTCCTCCGGTGTTCTTAGAAATGTGTACTTACAGTGGCGGCCGAGCTGAGTCTAATGGTGCCGCCACCGCAATGCGCGTGAAGACGCAGGTTTGTTGTTTTTTTTCGCAGCGTGCCGCGCGTCACTGATGCGCAGTCACGCTGCATTGGGTGCGTGCGCATGTGGCGCGCATGCCCAGGGCTCCCCGAAGGTGGAGCGGGTTAAGGGAGATGTGGGGAAGGCGGTGGGGGGCCCGGGGGACCCGGTGGACCCGGAGAAGCAGAGAGGAGAGGGATCGATCCAGAGGACCGATCAGAGAGGATCCGGCTGGCGCGCGGCCAAGTTCGGCGCCAGCCCGAAATCAGCTGCGGGACAAGCCGGGTGAGTGTTAGACGCAGCTCGGCAGCGACAGTAGTGGCCTGGTTGTTCTACCCACATAGTATAGGCCACAACTACAGGCCAGCAAGTACACAACATAGATGGTAATACAATTGACAAACCCCTTGACCTTAAATAATGGACTGTTTGGGAGGGTAGATTTAAATTCTTTCTTACAATTCATAAATGAACAAGTAATACACCTCCCACGACCACATTTGTAATTCCCAGCTGGTTTAAAAGTCAAACTGGACTCTGATCTTAACTTAGTGGGAGCCAAAAGGTTTTTAGTATTATTTGCCCTTCTGTATACAATTGAAGGTCTGTCTTCATGACTGCCCAGCAACACTGGATCACCCTTCAAAATAGACCAATGTTTCCTAATAATAGCCTCAAGGGACCGGGATGATCCACTGAATTTAGTGGAAAGTACCACACGACCATCCAGATAATCATCTTTAATCTTAGATTTTGAAACCCTTCTGTCTTTGGAGGCCTGGAGTAGGTCTTCCCTTTCTGACCTAAAAGCTCTAAAGAAGGATTCTTCAACAAGGGCCTTGTCATACAGTATCCCTTCGAAATAAACCTTTCTTTTAGCAATTCCGACTGTGCTACAAAGTCAAGTTCAGTCGAACAATTGCGACGTAGTCTGCTGAACTGACTAAAAGGAATGTTTGATAGATATTTGGGATGATGGCTGCTCTCACAGAAACATCCTTAATGTAGACATCTGATTGTATCCTGTGGTCGGAATTAATAGTCAATTTTAGGTCAAGAAAAACTACCTCAACTGGATCAACGACAAAAGTGGAGACCAGATCAAGTGTATTAGTATTAAAATGTGCAAAAAGATATATATAAATATATATATTATATATATATATATATATATATATATATATACAGTGTTCGACAAACCTATACATTTGCTCGCCCCGGGCGAGTGGATTTAACCCCCGGGTGAGTAAATATTGGCCCAAGCAGCACACGTTTGGTACTAGGTGGCGAGTAGATTTTTTTGTGTGGCGAGTAGATTTTTTGGTGATTTGTCAACCACTGTATATATATATATGTATATATTGTGACAGAAACCAGGGGTTGGTAATAAACTCCATATACAGGGCTCCCAGGATACTGAACAGTTTCTGTCCTGTCTAAGCTGAACAGGGCAGCCTCGTGGTACAGGCACTCCATTCCACAGTTTGTCTGCTGCCTGTTTTCTGTCACCTGTCATGCTGATTAGAGTTCAGGTATATAAGATCTGTTTCCTCTTTCCTCTGGGCCCCGCCCAAGAGCCTGGAAGGCTGCTGAACTGCAGAGGGGTGAGAAAGCCTCTTTCCCAAATCGCTTCATTCATTCTGTTAGTTTGTCTAAAGACTGCAAAGGTACTTATTTTGTTGGTGGTAGTGGACAAGCCACTTCCAACTCTGAGTCAGGGACATCTAAGTTTAAGTTATCGCTCAGACGAGCAGCTTTTTGTTTGGCTTTGTTTTCTGTTTAAACTGTGGCAGTCTCAGTGCCTGGGACTGAATAAACCAGGCATAGCCTGTTTAAAGGAACAGTACGTGACGTCTCATCATTTAACCTACCCTAAAAGACCGTGTTCTAACAGTCCCGGACAGACGGCGGAGCCCCGGAGTAAGCCGTTTGTCACATATGGTGTAAGAATGCGGGCAGAACACTAAAAGGTCTGGGGGTTAAAGAACTTTAAAGGAAAAAAAAAAAAAAAAAAAAGGTTTTTTTTTCTCTCTCTCCAAACAAGATGGAAGACGTGGTGAGTGCGCTGGTACGCAATGTCGCTGTCCAGAGAGACGCGAATGAAGCCCTGCAACAGGCGAATGCAAACCAGCAAGAGACAAACCGCTTGCTGAAAGAGGAGCAACAGCGGTTCGCTCAGGGCTTACAGCAGGAACTCGAGATCCTGAGGGAGACTATCAGTAACCTTCCACTGGCAGCGGCAGCCCCAGTTCCGAAAATGACCAGGGCAAGCCACTACCTTCAGAAGATGGGACCCTCGGATGATGTGGAAGCCTATCTTCTCACGTTTGAACGCACGGCACAGAGAGAGGGATGGCCAGAAGCTGAGTGGGCTGGTCTAATCGCACCCTTCCTAAGCGGCGAACCCCAGAAGGCTTACTTTGATCTAGAGCCAGCCGAAGCTAACGTCTATGCAAAATTGAAGTTCGAGATCCTTGCCCGCCTCGGTGTAACCACGGCTGTTCGCGCCCAAAGGTTTCACGCATGGTCCTTCACGATGGATAAAGCCACCCGAAGCCAGATGTATGACCTCATCCACCTCGCCCGGAAGTGGCTACAACCCGAGATCAACTCAGCAAGCCACATCGTGGAACGTTTGGTCATGGACCAGTTCTTGAGGAAACTTCCCTCTGCCTTACGCCATTGGGTCAGTCGGAGTGACCCCCACAATGCGGATGAGCTTGTGGCCCTCGTAGAAAGGTACAATACAGCAGGAGAGCACCCGCAACACACAGTCGTGGAGCAACCCCACTACCCGAGGTTCCAGGACTCTTCCAGAGACGGTAAAAGGGTACCGGGGTTAAGGGGAGCTGAAGAGCGGCGACCACCTTCACGCAGCACCAGCAACAGTGGTTCGCACACTAAGGGCAATAGCCAACATGGGGAGCCGGGAAAAGGCTCTAAGTGGGACACAGACTATGTACCTAAATGTGTAAATTGTCATGAGAGGGGCCACACAGCAAAAATCTGCCCACTAAATGATGAGCCCATGCAATGCAACAGCGTGGAACCTTATTCGCTGTTGTCCCAATGTATGGGCCCTAGCCCAGAGGACCCCTTGAATAACCATCTGTGGGCATTTGTAAAGGTTAATGGTAAGAGGGTTCGGGCACTTCTTGACTCTGGGAGTATGGTCACACTAGTGTCCGAATACCTATTGCCCATTAAGAAGAAACAGGTAAACAGTTCACAAAGAGTGGCAATTTGTTGTATACATGGGGATAATCATGAATATTCCACTGTTGATGTTTTTTTTGAAACAGAATTTGGTTCTTTAGATTTCAAGGTGGGTGTTGTACCCAAACTGGCACATGATGTGTTAATAGGGACCGACTTTCCCCATTTTCTAAAAATGTGGTCCCCAGCTCAGAATAGCGCCCAGAGTTCAATAGCAGACCATAACGAAGTGTTAGAAGAAACAAATCCTTTCCCTTTTTCAGAAATGGAGGTTGACGAGGGCCCAAATAAGAAAGGGGAAAAGGAGGAGTGCTGTGAAATTCCCTTCCCCATCACTACTTTGGTAGGGAATACCCCAAATCAAGATGTTGATCAGGCACTTACCACCCCAGTACAGGATAAGACCCTCGCTGACCTAGAGGTCAGTCCTGGGAGTTTTAAGAAGGCCCAGTGGGAGGACCCCACATTAGCGTTAGCAAGGGGAAATATACGGGACCAGAATAGTACTCATGGCCAACCAGATAGGTCACTTGCTTACCCCTACTTCGAGGTAGAGAACGACCTAGTATATCGGGTTGATAAAAGAAAATCAGTTACAACTAAACAATTGTTGGTACCACGGACATTCCGTAACGTAGTATTACACCTCGCACATAGTCATCCATTGGGGGGACACCTAGGGGTGGAAAAGACAAAAGAAAAGGTTCTCCGAAGCTTTTATTGGCCTGGGGTTCTGGCAGAAATTACAAACTATTGTTCCTCATGCCCAGAATGTCAGATCACCGCCCCGTTCAAAGCATACCGCAGCCCATTGGTACCCCTTCCCATAATAGAGGTACCATTTGACCGGATTGCTATGGATCTAGTAGGACCCCTAATAAAGTCTGCTAGGGGACATCAGCATATATTGGTAATATTAGATTATGCTACCCGATATCCGGAGGCAGTTCCCCTACGTAGCACCTCTGCTAAAAACATAGCAAAAGAGTTAGTACTTCTGTTTTCCCGGGTCGGAATTCCTAAAGAGATCTTATCTGACCAGGGAACACCATTTATGTCCAAAGTAACAAAAGAGCTATGTAAACTCCTAAAAATCAAGCATCTCAGAACCTCAGTCTATCATCCACAAACAGATGGTTTAGTGGAAAGGTTCAATAAAACCTTAAAGAGCATGTTACGCCGGGCGGTCGATAAGGATGGGAAAAACTGGGACTGTTTGTTACCATACCTGTTATTTGCCATTAGGGAAGTTCCCCAGTCATCCACAGGCTTCTCCCCGTTTGAACTATTGTATGGCCGACATCCAAGGGGCTTACTGGATATAGCCAAAGAAACTTGGGAACACGAGGTTACCCCTTACAGAAGTGTAATAGAGCATGTTGCCCAAATGCAGGACCGCATTGCTGCAGTCCTACCCATAGTGAGGGAACACATGGAGAAAGCTCAAGAAGCACAAAGGAATACGTATAATAAGGGTGCTAGGGTCAGAATTTTTTTTCCAGGTGATAGGGTACTAGTTCTGGTTCCCACCGTGGAGAGTAAATTCCTTGCTAAATGGCATGGGCCATATGAGGTCTTGGAAAGAGTGGGAGAAGTAAATTATAGGGTAAGGCAGCCAGGTAGGAGGAAACCTGAGCAAATTTACCATATAAACCTACTCAAGCCCTGGAAAGATAGAGAGGTCTTGTTAACCCTAGTACCCCCAGGTCCGTCAGAGAATCAAGAAACTGACCCAGAGGTTAGCATAGCTGAAACACTGTCCGTGCATCAGAAACGAGAGGTCCAGAGTTTAGTGAGAAGGAACAAAGAAATCTTCTCTACACAGCCAGGTAAAACTAACGTAATTAAACATGACATAGTCTCTGAACCGGGGGTCCGAGTTAACCTTAAACCGTACCGAATCCCAGAGGCCAAGAGAGAGGCTATAAGTTTAGAGGTTAAAAAAATGCTAAAACTAGGCGTAATTGAGGAATCCCAAAGTGGGTGGAACAGCCCTATAGTTTTAGTCCCAAAGCCAGACGGTACAACAAGGTTTTGTAATGACTACCGGAAACTAAACGCGGTGTCAAAATTTGATACTTATCCTATGCCCAGGGTGGATGAACTTGTAGAGAGACTGGGCAAAGCCCGATATCTCACAACCCTAGACCTAACAAAAGGGTACTGGCAGGTTCCCCTCACAGAAAGGGCAAAAGAAAAAACAGCCTTCTCAACCCCAGACGGCCTCTTTCAATATAAGGTGCTGCCTTTTGGCTTACATGGAGCTCCCGCCACATTCCAAAGAATGATGGATAAAATTTTAAAACCACATGTTCGGTACGCTGCCGCCTACCTGGATGATGTGGTAATCCATAGTGAAGATTGGCAGTCCCACCTTCCAAAGGTCCAAGCTGTGCTCGACGCAGTTCGGTCTGCTGGACTAACTGCTAACCCCGCTAAATGCACTATTGGTCTGGAGGAGGCCAAGTATCTGGGGTATTCTATTGGTAGAGGGTTACTCAAACCACAAACACTCAAAGTAGAGGCGATACAAAATTGGCCAAGGCCAGTCACAAAAAAACAAGTAAGGACCTTTTTGGGGTTAATTGGCTACTATAGGAGGTTTATTCCCAATTTTGCAACTAAGGCAACCCCACTAACCGACCTCACAAAAGCAAGAGGACCGCTAATGGTAAAGTGGTCCCCCGAAGCCGAACAGGCCTTTAGAAGCCTGAAAGAAGCTCTCTGTGCCCAACCAGTGTTGGTCACACCTGACTTCTCCAAAGAGTTCGTAGTCCAAACCGACGCATCTGAGGTAGGGCTGGGGGCGGTACTCTCCCAGGAGTCTCAAGGGGAGGAGCACCCCATCCTTTATTTAAGTAGGAAACTAAATCCCCAGGAGAAAAATTACTCCATAGTCGAGAAAGAGTGTCTCGCAATAAAGTGGGCTGTAGAGACACTCAAGTATTATCTGTTGGGGAGAAAGTTCCGATTGGTCACAGATCATGCACCCCTTACCTGGATGTGTCAAAATAGGGAGAAGAACGCTAGGGTGACCAGGTGGTTCCTAAGCCTACAGCCCTTTAAATTTTCTGTGGAACACAGGTCGGGGCACAAACATGGCAATGCCGACGGGTTGTCAAGGATGCACTCCCTAATATCCATGGTCGCTCACCCCTCGAGGTCTGAGCTGGGGGGGAGGATATGTGACAGAAACCAGGGGTTGGTAATAAACTCCATATACAGGGCTCCCAGGATACTGAACAGTTTCTGTCCTGTCTAAGCTGAACAGGGCAGCCTCGTGGTACAGGCACTCCATTCCACAGTTTGTCTGCTGCCTGTTTTCTGTCACCTGTCATGCTGATTAGAGTTCAGGTATATAAGATCTGTTTCCTCTTTCCTCTGGGCCCCGCCCAAGAGCCTGGAAGGCTGCTGAACTGCAGAGGGGTGAGAAAGCCTCTTTCCCAAATCGCTTCATTCATTCTGTTAGTTTGTCTAAAGACTGCAAAGGTACTTATTTTGTTGGTGGTAGTGGACAAGCCACTTCCAACTCTGAGTCAGGGACATCTAAGTTTAAGTTATCGCTCAGACGAGCAGCTTTTTGTTTGGCTTTGTTTTCTGTTTAAACTGTGGCAGTCTCAGTGCCTGGGACTGAATAAACCAGGCATAGCCTGTTTAAAGGAACAGTACGTGACGTCTCATCATTTAACCTACCCTAAAAGACCGTGTTCTAACAGTCCCGGACAGACGGCGGAGCCCCGGAGTAAGCCGTTTGTCACAATATATACAGCTGCAGCGCCCGTTATTCAAACACTTGACGCGTTGTGTACATCGGAATACCGATGTCATGACGCGGGATGTCTTCCAACCGTACCGCCTTAAGACGCGAGTGCGGCGAGAGCAGAAAATTGCATTTTAGAGTTCTGGTTTTTAAACACCTTAAATTGACACAGTAGCACAGTACTGTACACATTGCAATTCATTCATTTCATTGCACCCACAGAAACAGAATCCATGAAATTCAACAAAGCAATCGGGACAAGTGCGGGTGCCTGGGGCGATTGGCCACGTTAATGTTGCGTGGAGTACAGCAGCGAACACGAAAATGGTGCCGTGATTTGTTTGAATAATGGCCGCTGTAGCTGTATATATATATATATGTGTGTGTGTATATATATATATGTGTGTGTGTATATATATATATATTCTCTGTTTTAATATATATATATATACAGTCTGTAAGGATTCCTAGAGATCTAATATACCGGCACAGCACAAGTGATAATAACAAAAAATGGTTAATTGGGTCCAAAATAGACACACATGTGCCCGTGATTATCTCGTGTGCTGTGCCGGTATATTGGATCTCTAGGGATCCTTACAGACTGTAACTATTTCCCCTTTACCGTGCACCACACTGGCCTCTACTGAGGCCTTTTTTTCAGTGTGTGCTGCCATTTTCTCTCTCTCTCTCTCTCTCTCTCTCTCTCTCTCTCTCTCTCTCTCTCTCTCTCTCTCTCTCTCTCTCTCTCTCTCTCTCTCTCTAATTTGGTAGATTAGTAACCTTGCTTACTACTGTCTCACATTGAACCCCTCTGTTTCACTTATAAAAATGTGAAACTACTCGCTGATCATTATACATGTAACCTCCCACCACTGTAAATGTGAACATAATTGTGTGTGCTTGTGAAAATGACCATCACAACCCCTAAAATTACCAACTTGTCTATCATTCATAAGAGAATAATCTCAATAAAACACATGACATTATACTGACAACATTGAAACATGTAGCTATGATGAATCTACACACTGTGGGGGAGCCCTCAGTGACCAGAATAAGATAATAATAACATCGCTCTGAACATCTAGGCCTCTCGCAGAAGCAGAATAACCATAATGAACACACAAATCTATACAAGCTTTACATAAAGCTCAATAGAAATGTTCTCCAAATTTGAACATACAGCTCAACCCTGTTATAACGCGATCCGTTACAACGCGAATCCGCTTATAACGCGATGCCAGCGGGGCTCCCAATTTTCGTATTTATGAATACTTTACAACACGATTATTGGTATCTTAAATACTGCATGCATACAATTGTACATTATTTCTAACGCGATCCGCTTATAGTGCAATGTGATTCTTTGGACCCCAAGCATAGTGTTGTAAGGGGGTTGAGCTGTATTAGCTACATACATGTGGCATTTTGTTCTTCGAACAGTATTTAACTAAAGCAAACATAATAAAAGTCATCGGATCACGGTTGAATAGAAAAACCATGGCCCACCTGTGGATCCAAACTTTGTCCATCCAAATAAAAGATTTTCAATTGAATAATTTTACGTTATTATTAAACCACTACAGTTTCCTTTATTTAGTTCTTAACCCCTCTAGATCTTTCGTAAAAATATTTGAACCTGGATTGAAAACTGGTTGAAGGACAGACAACAGAGAGTTGTCATAAATGTAAACTTTTCAGGTTGGGCTAATGTTTTAAGTGGAGTACCTCAAGGATCGGTACTGGGACCCCTGCTTTATAACTTGTTTATTAATGACCTTGATGTAGGTATAGAGAGAAAAGTCTCAATCTTTGCTGATGACACTAAATTGTGTAAGGTAATAAAATCAGAGCAGGATGTAATTTCTCTCTAGAAGGACTTGGATAGACTGGAAACTTGGGCAGGTAAATGGCAGATGAGGTTTAATAGAGATAACTGCAAGGTTATGCATTTGGGAAACAGGAATACACAGGCGACTTACAAATTAAATGGCTGAAAATTAGGTCAATCCTTGAAGGATAAGTATTTAGAAGTGCTTATAGATAGCAAGCCTAGCATAGTGCCCAATGTCAGGCGGGTAGCTGCAAAGGTAAATAAGATCTTATCTTGCATTAAACGGGGTATGGATTGAAGGGAAGTAAGCATAATTATGACACAGTATAAAGCATTAGTAAGTCTAGAAAAATAAACACAGAAGCGCACCAAGGGTCAAGATATATGTAATAAACAAGTAAAATAGTAACAAGTAAAAACTTACATATAAAATTATATAAGTCCAGTAGAGGCCAGTGCACAGGTAACCAGTTCAAACGAATGGTAGGCGCAGGAGGTATATGCTGAGGCTCACAGATCAGTCTAGCGCGCTGGGGCTGACTTGCTCGGCAAAACTCAGTTGTTACTTCCGGGTTGCGGCTTCTCGCAGGACCCGTGTTGAGTAGTCTACCACAATCGCCGGTGTTCTGTACTTCCAGCACACATCCCACTCGAGCGAGCCGGATGGAAGTGGTTCAAACCTCTGTGGGCGGGCTGGAACTTGTACAGCCAAGAGTCTGGATACCTGTATGCACTGCGTGAACTCCGCAACGCGTATCACACAATTCAGTGCTTCATCAGGCAGTGTAGAGTAAGGCTAGTGGCACAGCCACTATCTGACTGACTTTGGACGTTTGAGGACATTTGGCATTGGAGCCCAGCTTTCCCTTCAGCTAGCCAGCTGTTCCTTTAAGACAACAGGCACTATCGCGCGCGGGCGCGCAGAGACTTCCTGTTGTTCCGTAGGAGGAAGTGAGGCGTGTGTCTACACGCGGTGCAGAGCTGTGGACCCCGCACACCAGCCCCCACGGCCGGAGCTGTTCCGGTTACCATCGAAGGACTGACTGGTGTCTGAGCCGCAGTGGAGCAGAGGCATCACCCGCCAGGGAGATCATCTCTACTTAGGACTTGTTCCTACCATGCGAGCTTAATCTTGCTGTATGTAAGTAGGGCTCCAATTTTTGTGCTCCGGATGACCTGCGGTTCCTTGTATTTGCCATAGTCGGTCTTGGCATAGTTCTTTTTAATAATAAAAAATTGTTTTAATTATCGCTAGGATTCTTAACTGTTTATGTGTATTAGTTCAATACTGCTTACCCTACAGTGTTGCGCTATGATTTTTGTTTGTTTGTGTTCTTTTCTTTGCATGGTCTGTCGAGCAAGTGTGCGGTTCCCTTGAGGAGTACAGGACATTCCACTGACTATCTGGCGCCAGGTTTTTCTTTATTTTAGTGTAGAGTAAGACTACATCTTGAATATAGAGTACAGTTTTGGGCACTACTCCATAAAAAAGACATTATGGAACTAGAAAATGTGCAGAGACGAGCCACCAAATTAATAAAGGAGATGGAAAAACTGATAAAGGCTGCAATTATACACCGCACGATGCCCTCGCGACAACCACAAATTGCTGAATGCTTATGAGGTCGCTCCTAGTGCGTGAATGACAGAGCGCGATGGTGCGAGCGCGTTTTGAAAAGAGAAACATTTTTGTCTTTCCAAGCGACGCTCGTGTCACGGCCGCGTCACGTGGGCTGTTCAACCAAACACGATGAACATTCTAGGCGCGCCCTCGCGGTTGTGGGTTGGCGTTTATACAATTCCCTACTTCAGCCTTGCGGTCGCGTCTGGTTTGTGGTGAGCTATGCGTTACAGAACCCTTGGGTGGTCCCTGCAGGTAACCGCTGGCCTGCGGTACCAATCCTCTGTCCAACATTATTTTTTCAATACATTTAAATAAATACGCCCCCCCCTCCCCAACACAAAGTACCATAATGGGCAAAATAACTATTATCCAGATATGGTTAATAGCTCAAAGTAAAGTGATGTCACATCCTTTTGAACTAATCTAACCTATCACATGGTACTGCAAACAATGGGATTGTCTTCAATCCCATTGGCTGTAATACCATGTGATATAGCCATGTGGTTTAAAGGATGTGACGTACCTCCCTTTGAGATAACTTAACATCCATAACAAAAAGAAAGGAGGCGGGCACATGATACAGCGTCCAATCAGATTGGAGCTGTACCATCTGACCAGAAAATGTGACCTCACAGGCCCTATATAAGGCCTGGATGCCTCATTTAACAGAAAGAAGACGATGAGAGAACATCCTGTTCTGGATTTACCATTGGGTTTTGGATTGACAGGTGAAGATAGAAGATGAAAGAAAATAAAGAAATAATGTCAGATGAAGAAAGAAGACGGTGATAGAAGATAAAAGGAAGAAAAATGTTGTTACCTGTTCCGGATCTTCACGGTGGATGGCGTTGGATTGACTTTGATGACACCGCGTTACGAGAGCTTGCAGAATCGCCGGTATTCAGAGGGTCAATGCTTCTAAAGGTAAAAAAAATATTGAATGTATGTCATTTTATTTTTACAGGGTTTTTAATTTAATTTTTTTAGTTTTATGTTTTTCATTGCCCATTGACTGATAATGTATTAATCTGTGCCTGTTTAGGGAGCAGATCAATACAGTGACAGCCAATTCATTTTTTGGCAAATGCTTTTTTTCTATTGATTGTTGTTTTTTTTAGTTTTCTGTTTATTGTTTGACTTAAATTGTTTATAATTTGGATGGCTTGTTTTTATTTCATTTTCTGATTGTTTAGCATTTTTTGTGATTAAAATGTATTGATTGTTTTGTTGGCTAACGTTTAAAATTAATCAATTGTTTTGTTGGTTAGTGCTTTTATTTATTAAATTGATTGGTTGGTTAGTGCTTATATTTATTAAATTGATTGGTTGGCGTGTGCTTTTATATGTGTATTTCATTGGTTGGCTAATGCTTTTATTTATTAAATTGATTGCGTGGCTAGTACTTTTATTTATTTAATTGGTTGGCTTGTGCTTTTATTTATTTAATTGGGGTGTTTAGGTGCTTGTGTATACATTTTATTATTGTGTATTTTTGGCCTTCATGCTTTTTTATTAGGGTTACCATTGAGTGGCCCATATTATATGGGTATGATGTACCACTATGCCAATCAATGGGTACAGGGTGGGAATAGTGGTCCCGGGGTGGGTGGTTAGGCCTCCCGGGTAGGTAGCAGGGGAGGGTGGGTTAACCCCTTAATAACTATAGCATTTATTAACCGCTAGGGTGATTAAGGGGTTAAGGGCCATTAGATTGTATTTTTTCATGTATTCTTGCTGGTATCGGAGGACATGGACCTGGAGTATGCTGACGAGGACTCCTGGGATCAATCCGATGCAGGAAAAATGCATTTTTTGTCTAACTCCCCTCTCGCCGCTTCTTGGCAGCTTCTCACCACCTTCCAGCCAACTTTTCCTGGCGGGGGGATTTTGAGAGGAAATCTCTATTCTAGCGCCGCGATTAGCCTCGATAAGCTAATCGGGGCTGCTAGAATTGCACGAGTTTGAAATCCTGCCGGTAAGTGGCTTCTCGCCGCTCGTTTGGCGATTGTTTTTTCTCGGATAAAAAAAATTGCAGAAAATAACTTTTATCGTCGACTTATCGGGGCTTACTGAATCGCAGTAGGCCATTTTGGCGAAAAGGCCTCTATAAGTGGCTTATCGCACTTAGTGCATAGGCCCCAATGCCTACTAGGACCAAACTTATCTAATGCTATTAGCAAGTTTAAGGTGTATTATCAGGTTGATTTGAGTTTTAATTACAGTCTGACACCTTTAAAATTATTTTTTTATTAGTTTGTTTCCCTCTGGCTACTCCTTTTTGTCTGATGTTACTATTTCAGCATTGATTTGCACAGCCAGAGCCCCCATCTCTCCCTCCCCCTATCTTTATTAGCTCTCTAATTTGGACGGGTGGGTGGAATAAGGGTAGATAAAATACTTGGTTGCTCTTTCTTAGCATCCAATTGATTTAATAACATACAGTGAGCATACAGTGCTCCCACTGCAGCAAGGGATTCTGGGAAATGACATGCAAATGAGCACACAATGTGTCACCTTTTTCCTGTGTGCTGGTTTGTATGTCATTTCCCAGAATCCCTTGCTGCAGTGGGAGCACTGTGTGCTTGGTGATAATGGTTGAAAGGCAGGGTTGCAGACCTGTCTAAGACATGTGAATGTGCTCACAAGTGATATTCTCTATTGGCTATATGCTAACGGTGGAGGTTTTCTGTCGCCTGTTTCTCCCACTATAACTTAAAAGGTATATGGTAAACCTACCCAGCCTAGAAATATTTCAAAGCAAGTATAAAACAACCTCACACTGATGATACCCATCAAGGTTGAAACATGTCTGTGAGTGGTTTGTATTTGCTTTGCTAGTCCCATGCTGTGTTTAAAAGCTGTGTGAACGGTGATGCATCAGCTTAAATGGGCTCCATGTGAATGGATATTCAAGACAAAAGATGACACATTGTGTGCTCATTTGCATGTCATTTCCCAGAATCCCTTGCTGCAGTGGGAGCACTGTAGGCGAGGTGATAATGGTTGAAAGACAGTGTTGTAGACCTGTCTAAGACGTGAGTGTGCTCACAAGTGATATTCTTTATTGGCTATATGCTAATGGTGGAGGTTCCCTGTCGCCTTTTTCACCCACCATAACTTAAAATGTATATATATATATATATATATATATATATATATATATATATAAATATATATATATATATATATATATAAATATATATATATATATATAAATATATATATATATATAAATATATATATATATAAATATATATATATATATATATATATATATATATATATATATATATATATATATAAAACAATATATCATCAAAGAGGACATGACACAAAACACTTAATTTATTCCTGAATTGATTTCTTGAAGCACAGGCACGATTTCCTTTTCATTTCAAACACTTCAAATATGTATTATTCATGAATCTTAAAGTTAAAATGTTGTTTCTCCTCCAAAACAAACGAGTTGTTTCACAGTAACCTGAAATAGAGTATAAATCACAAAATACAACATGTCCTTCACATAGACCAATTTCACAATTGGCACGTCATGTTATATAAGGTTAGCAAATTATTTAAATCAGGGAAGAAACAGAAAATGAAACCAAATGTATCATACAGTATGTCCTGGATATTCCATAGGAAGAAAACAGAGTTAACATCGAACAAAAGAAATAAACATGAAAAGTGTAGGCACAAAACCAACCACATGGGGGCATACATTCGTATTACAGTAACCTTAAACCAAATTGTTTCAATTGTTTGCCAACAATTTGTTGTATTAATGAGCTCATCGTTTGATGCCACATGGTGTTATATTCTAATGTAAAATATTGAGGATGTCCAGGATCTTCGAAAAATTAAAATAAATATGCTTATATTTGTCAAATAAAATAAAGAGTTCACTTTGCTTAAAAAACATCCTTGAAATAGAGAGACATAAAATGAAGACACAGATCACAGCATTTTAAAGAGGCATTATGCGCCTTAAATCTTTTTTTTGTGTTCATATATGCAGCCTTTGATTACCGTTATTGAACACGAATGACCTTAGCTGTCGATCAGTTAGTTCTCCCGTGATCGATAAGCAAAGCTCCTGCTTCTCAGGGCTCAATAAATGGCTGCCTTTCAGTTTTAAGGAGATTTCAACAGCAACAAAGGGAAGGGTTCTTTACAGTAAGGGCAGTTAAAATGTGGAATTCATTACCCATGGAGACTGTGATGGCAGATACAATAGAAATCTTCAAAAAAAGGTTGGACATCTTTTTTAGAAAGCGATATACCAAATAAGTAAACATGGGAAGGATGTTGATTGAGGGAGTAATCTGATTGCCAATATTTGGAGTGAGGAATTTATTTATCTCCCTATGAGATATCATTGGATGATATTTCACTGCGTTTTTTTGTTTGCCTTCCTCTGGATCAATATACTGTACTGTAAGTACATAGGATAACGTATCTGTCGTCTAAATGTATCATACTGTAGGTTGAACTTGATGGACGTATGTATTTTTTTCAACCTCATCTACTATGTAACTATGTCTGTAACCAATTCTTCAGTCAGTGTAACTCAGCAGCTACAATGTACTCTTATATTACTAAGGTATCATTATCTATTGTTACAGTTTGCAGCTCAGAATGCTTGGGATATTGGTAACAAATGGTCAGAAACAGGAAAGTGTTGCAAATATCTTGCATGTGCTCTGTCATCATAACTCTGTGCCCAGGACATACTTGAAAACGAGAGGTAACTCTCAATGTACTTCCTGGTAAAACCTTTGTATAAATAAATGTGCTGATATGTGCAATAGAAATCAAAGCATGCTCAGTATTCTAAAACTCAGTAAAAATGGCATTGAGTTGAATTTAAAAATGATATAATAAGTATTAGATAAAACTACAGAACTGATTTATTTACAAAAAAAAAAACATACATGTAGGATATTATATGGATTGTTCCTTTAATTGCTCCAATTATCCAATCATTATTTGCAGCAAATTCAAAAATGTCTTTACTGAGCAACTTTCTGAAAACATGGTCTGCAGAGCATCTCGGAGCCGGAGGAAATCCCCACCTCCCTTTGCAGCACATAAGGAATGTGATCGTGGGTGAGCCGGGAATAGAGCTGAATTTCACTAAAAGCTTCGTTCAGTGTAATAATTACACGGAAACTCGATTTCTTCAGAAATTAAGCAGAATTGTACTTTACAAACAAAACCAATGGTAAAAAAACAAAGTACCCTGTAAATACTGTGCTACCAATTTATATATAAACTTTCACAACAGTAATGTAGTTCTTATTTCTATTGCACAAGTTATATACTGCAGTATGACATTTTTACCTGCAACTTTTTTTTACTACATTATATATTTCTCTTTGACAATTGATCTTACATTACTGTGTGACCGTTCCTGTAATTTCTGCATCTCATAGTCTGCCTCATCTATGTGAACTTCATTTCTCTACCTGATTTTCTTTTTCTCAATATATTCCTTACATTGTTGCACGTTTAACCCTCCCCCCTAAAGGGTTACTAGTATGGTTTGTGTGTACCGGGCCATACCTTGTGTTGTCATCACATGACATCATGACATCACAGAGAGTATATAAGGGGAGGGAAATGTTCGCGAAGGTTAGGTTCCAGGAGGACAAGAGGAGAGGAGCCTCGGCGAGAGTAGATAAGTAATGTTTATAATGTACAGATGCAGCATTATGGTTGTTCGCGCTGCCACCTCTAAATTCACTGTGGCACCGTGTTTTCTTCATCTGTGCTCACGGAGTCCCAGTAAGGAGACATAATGGCACATCAGGATTAACACATCGGGGGTCCCTGCACCTAAATAGCACTTGCGCTGTGTGAATCCTGCTGGGTTGCACCTGTCTGTAAGAGACGCGCAGTAAGAGTGAGACTGAATCAGCCACTCTCCCTGCGCGCCTCTAACAGGCGATCGCGCCTTTTATTTATTTTTTAATAACACAGTGTTGAAGCAGGGGTCTTCTGAGCTGAACCGCATTAATTTCAGCCATGTTTAAATTCTCCTGCGTCACAGCTCACGTGCCCGGAACATTTAAACAATGCAGGGAGATACCGGCACCCCATAACAGGACCTGTAACGCGGGAAGCAAGGGGCCCGCGAGGCTGAAACTAACGCGATTCAGCTCCGGAGACCCCCTGCTTCAATACTGTGTTATCAAAATAAAATAAAAACACCTTCATTACCTTACCGGTTAAGCCAGAGTACCTTTTTTTGGGGGTGTAGAGGGGGTGGGTGAAGGGGGTAGTTTCCCCAGGGTGGGTTGTTAGGCCTACCGGGAAGGTTGCGGGAGGCGTTAACCCCTTCATTACCTTAGAGGTAGTAACTGCTATGGTAATTAAAGGGTTAACCCCTCCCACTACCCACCCGAGAGTAACAATTGCAACTCTTTTCAAAGACCACACCATTGGATTTATACCCTGAGAACATTGACCCCAAGAGGTCTCAATATAGAATTCGATTTAGCATCTTTTTTGAAGGATAGCTAGTCTGTTCTATATCGTGGGGTATATGGCATCTGCTCCTCTAGATTAGGATCTTCCTCTGCATCCTCTGTTCTTCTCCGCCAATATCATAGTCTTTTCAAGTTAGTGTAAATTAGATTCAGTGCTGACTATTTCAATTGAGTTGTTAGTGTTGTTAATTATGCAATTTTATTTTTTATTTTTTATTTTTTATGCTTGTTTGTATGTATTCTGTATTTTTTAAGCAAAGGTGCAGATTGTATGATCATTACACTTAAGTAAAGTACTAAAGAAAATCCAGCACACCCTAATAATAGATACAAAGTCACTGGTATATAACCAATTTGAAAATGTAATCAGTGCACAAATAAGTCAAACAACTGACAACGGCACACTAGGAGAACAGATAACATACAGGTAGGGCCATACGTGGGATGTACAGGAGGATAAGGGATAAAGGAAAAGTAGGATGGGACAACAAAGGGAAGGTGAGGTGAATGGTGGAAGGGGAACAAATAAAACAAAAAAAGTGGGTCACAACGGGGGAGTATAGGGGGGCAACATTTCGGGACTTGTCCCTTCGTCTGGCCCGTTCCCCTCAGTCCCAAGGGGACAAGAGGGTACTTCCCTAGCCCCAGAACCCACAACAACAGAACTGACCCCAAGTAAAAACAATAGAAGACCCTCCACAAATTCTAAGTAATATTCTAATTAAATACACATACAATATCCCTAAACTAATTGGCAAAATAAATCCACAGTTTAACTTTTGTATAGATATATTCACGGACAAGCTACATGCAAACAGCTACAATGTATTAGTGAACTAGCAACAACTGAGAACACCAGAGAACAGCAAAGAGAGGAGGCAAATCAGGAGTAATGCAAACCAGACAGTCCTTAGTTAATAGGACACACGAACCAGGGTGTTTGCCAACTCTAGAGGGTGTTTGCAGTGAATGTGCAGTTCATGAGGCTTCTTAAGGGAATCCTGACGTCATCTGCTGTGCGCGTTGCTCCAATCAGCCTGATAGCATGCAGGTGGTAGTGTCCATAGCGCTGTATCACTCTCTCCTTCCTCCAAGTAAATGTAAACAGATCGGGTTACCATGGTAACCACGGGACTTCACTGACGCCTGTCCTCTGGAGCTTGAAGAAACGAATCTTTTGATATGTGGCAGTATAGGAGTCTGGCAGCATGCAGTACAATCCCAAACCATATTTAGATGTGTGGATAATTAGCTATAATAGGACCTCCACAGGATTACCCTCAGAGGGCTACCTAAAATAGGTGAAAATAAAAACATACCATATTAAAAGCAGAGTATTATTTGGTCCTCTCATAAGCTAAGCAATGTATGAAAAGAACTGAACACACAAACAAATTATGTATAAAGAGGCTACTATATACACAAATAATGATCATTAAATCTATGAAAATATGACCTGGTGGGTAATTGGGGACCCTAAACATAGGACAAGATTTTAAAGGAACTATATAGAACCAGGGTGTCTGGCCAGCGGTGGGGGACACCTACCATGGGCGAAAGTTGGATCAATCCGCACAGGCGGCAAGACGCAGGTACCCAACACCACAGACACATACCCCAATAAAAGGGGGCACTAGAGACACTAGTAAAGGGTACCAGGCATCACAAGACCATGGGGCCAGAGAAACACTCTGTGGCAACTGTGGAAGAGATGGCAAGGGGCACTTTGGTTCAGAGGTAGCAACCCATATTTAGTTCTTTGTTCATGCCGATGGGGTCATAGTGCCAAGGGTTCTTATCCATTTTGATTCTCTCTGTAACAACATCTTATGTAGATTGCCTCCACGTCGCCACATTTTAATGCCGTCTATTACCTGGTACCGCAGTTGACTCACAGTATGCCCAGCTTGTGTGAAATGATGTGCTACCGGTGCTTCAGGGTCACATCTGCGTATAGCCGCCTTATGCTGTCCAATCCTGTCCTTCACCCTCTGGGTGGTTTCACCCACATAGCCCTTGCCGCATGGACATTTGATCAAATATATGACGTCCTTTGAAAGGCATGTATAGAAGTCTCTAATTTTATAAATTTTACCAGAGACAGGGTTTTGGAAAGTGGGACCCTCCACAATATTATTGCAATGGGTACAGCTGCAGCATCTGTAGCAACCCACTTTCGGGGTGCCCAGAAATATTTGTTTAGTGGTTGTCCCCCCAAGGTCCGCCCTAACTAGGCGATCCCGAAGATTCTTTCCTCTTTTGTACGAAAATAATGGAAGTTCAGATAGTGCAGGAGCCAACATTGGGTCACTGCTCAGGAGAGACCAATGTCGTTGTATGATATTTTTAATCTGACCACTATCAGTCTGACTTTTTGAGACTCGAAAACTGGATTTCCCAAAACAAACTGTTTTTAAACACTGACAAGACGGTAACAATGGTATTTGGGACCAAGACTAAATTTGTAAAGCTTCCAGTGACTGAGCTCCTGATTAGAACCAACGCTAAAACCACCCTGACACCTGTCCCTAGTTTTAAATACCTGGGCTTATGGTTTGACTCCCACTTAACATTCGGGATGCACATTGATATCCTGACAACCAAGACCTATGCCGAACTAGGGGTACTTTACAGGAACAAATCCTCCCTAAGTCTCCTGGTCAGAAAGCGTATTGCACAGCAGATGCTAATGCCAATTATTGACTATGGAGACATAGTATATGGCTCGGCTCCTCAAACCCACCTTAGCAAACTTGACACCCTCTACAATTCAATTTGTCGTTTTGTTCTCCAATGCAACTACAACACACATCACTGCGAAATGCTCAAAGAACTAGATTGGTCATCACTAGAGTCTAGGCGCAAAGTTCACCTTTCCTGTCTCACCCTCAAATACTTTCTGGGCAAGCTACCCAGCTACCTGAACAAGCTCCTCACCCCTACCACATGCAGTACCTATCACCTGAGATCAGACTCCAAAAGACTATTCATGGTCCCAAGACTAAACAAAGTATCCGGACGTTCCTCCTTCTCCTTCCGTGCACCCCAAAACTGGAACAACCTACCAGAGACTCTCATATCCACCACCAGCTTAAGTTCTTTCAAATCTAAGGCTGTCTCACACTTTAATCTGGTCTGTAACTGTTTCATACGCTCATAATATATATTTTCTTTAACTGTGCGTGCAATGTCTTGTATATAATGTATACCTTGTTCATTTATGTAACTGTACTTGTAACCATGTATTATTTTGTTTTACTCTGTGCCCAGGACATACTTGAAAACGAGAGGTAACTCTCAATGTATTACTTCCTGGTAAAATATTTTTATAAATAAAAAAAATAAATAAATATTTGTATTGAAAGTTGAAACAAATGGAATGGAATATTTCCTTTTTTCACAAACAACCTGTCCCGTGGGTGTCCAGCTTTCAGCTTTTATACGTTGGTTGGACAATATCTCCGTGGGATAACCTCTGGAGAAAAACTTAGACTGAATCTTATCCATGCCCTCCTTTATTTTAGATGGACAGCTTATTATACGCTTTGCGCGCAAAAATTGACTATACGGCAGTGATACAGTGTTTCCAGGAGGATGGAAGCTAGAGAAGTGTAGTAAGTTATTTCTGTCCGTCGGTTTGGAAAACAAATCCGACTCTAATTTCCCATCGTGTACACTAATTGTGGTGTCAAGAAAGTTCATCTGTACTGGATCGTGTATACAGGTAAACCCAATGGTGGGGTGGGCCATATTAAGATCAGACACAAAATTTGATAGTGGTGGCACATCACCCTGCCAAATTAAAAACACGTCATCTATGAAGCGCACCCACATACGCCCATAATTCACAAAGGATTGGTGATGATATACATTTTCAGACTCAAATTTAGACATGAAAATATTGGCGTATGTGGGTGAGACGTTCGAACCCATAGCTGTGCCCTGGGTCTGGATGTAGAAATTATCTTCAAAGAGAAAGTAATTGTCATTACACACATAAGGGGGGTTTGGATCTTGGTATAGCAATATGTCTAAATCCCCACCCGTATCCTTGTTGTTTTAATTGTTGTATAGTTAGCTGGTACCTTTAAGATCAAATTGTCCAATGAGGGCCTTGTGACTAGTTTCCTATGTGCTTCAATAGCACATACATTCACCATCACTCCATTACCCCTGAAGAAGTGACGTCAGTAGTCACGAAACGCGCGTAGGGTGGAGCTTAGCTGGATGTGATACTGCGTGCGTGAGCCGGCTGAGAAGAGAAGCGGCGGAGTAATAGTGATGTCATCGGAGGTGGATCTAGTGCTCCGAGTCGCGGCCGTGAGGAGGAGGCAGACGCGGGATCCAGCCTCTCTATACACCGCGCAGCATCCTCTCATGCCTGCGGATGGCACATTGTAATCCGTTCATAGGGTCGTGTAGCATGTGAGTTTATTTGCTGTTGATAACTATTGTTTTATTAAATTGTTATATGGTATCATACCATTGGTATTCTCTACCATTTTTATGCATATTTTGCGACTGCGACTGATCCATGTGGAGAGGGCTAATACCATCTGAAGACCCACTGCTATCCAGTCCCACACAAGCTAAAGATACCTTTCAAGGCCTTCGACTATCTACTTTTAAGTAAGTAGTTAGCAGCCGCGTGGGTGTGATCTCCAATATCAGAGAGTACTGCGCAATGGTTCTTTTGTTTTGTTTAATTACAGATACAAACTTACCAGCAAAGAATCTCTGAAAGACCATCTGTGAGATCCACAAACTGCTCCCTCATTCAGAGAATTGGGAACTTTCATATATCAGGTTTTCATACCTGGTAGTGCGCCAAGGACTCTTTCTTTATTGTTTGCTATTTTTTCTATAGCCTTGTGGATAGGCTTGTTATTTATCCTTAGGCAGCCACTCTCCCATTCACTCTTGGTTGTCTGTGGGGTTTCTTTGCACTATTGGTTTATCCCTAAATTTAGGGGTTACAGGCATACCCCGGTTTAAGGACACTCACTTTAAATACACTCGCGAGTAAGTACATATCGCCCAATAGGCAAACGACAGCTCGCGCATGCGCCTATCAGCACGTCCTGAACAGCAATACCGGCTCCCTACCTATACCAAAGCTGTGCGCAAGCGGTAAGACAATAGAGCCTGTTACAAATGCGTTATTTACATCAGTTATGCACGTATATGATGATTGCAGTACAGTACATGAATCGATAAGTGGAAAAAAGGCAGTGTTTCACTTTAAGTACATTTTCGCTTTACATACATGCTCCGGTCCCATTGCGTACGTTAATGCGGGGTATGCCTGTATTAATTTCACATTATTCACATTGACTGTTTTTTATGGTTGTTGTCGCTATGTAAATAGGTTGAGCGCTTAGTATATGTTTAGATTCTCCTTTCTCTCACCAAGGATGCTATAGCTGGAACTTTATTTGGTACAGCAAGCATTATCAGTCTTTGTTCCCCTGAAGGCTTGACCCCTTCTCAGCACACCATACCCCCTAACAGGGTAAGACCTCAGCCCACTCCTATCCAGGAGAGGCTCTAGTGGTGCTTCCTGCATGCAGGGAGGTCAGCACAGAACTAACTCCTCCACTCTAACCTTAGAGGAAAGACCCCATCCTTCCCAGGGGAGTGGCTTGAAAGTTGGCCTCCTATCAGGCATAGGCCCCTATAGTACCAGGGTAATCCTGAACTGTATTACTTAACATTCTATACAATTCACAAGCAGCCCCTGCAGGATTTACTCCAAACACTGCCCTCTCTTTACTGGGACCAGAGAATTAGTAGCCATGGGGTACTTGACTACATATATTTGTGTCAAAAGGAGTGCTACTGAGAATGGCCAAATGTACAGTATACAACAAAAGACAAAGATATCCAATGCTACATCCAATGGGATAAAATATATAGCTGGGTGGTTTGACAGGGAGGCTGAGGCCAGGAGGGTGGGCATTACAAATCAGGCAATGATAACAGCGCCTACCTGCCCATGTTCTCAATGCTGGCCTGCTATCTCTGGATGAGATAGGCGCCTCGATGTCTGGGGCAGACAATGACTCCACTTATCGGACCAATGTCTATCAGATAAGAGGCTGGCCCATGCCCACTCTCCTTCATCCTCAAACCCCTAGTGGAACAGCTAAACCTGGATCCCTGGGCGTGCAGCTTGGGAACAAATAAATACCAAGTTACAAAAGCACAAATACATTTTACAGAACATAAAGGTTACACATATACATTTTACACATAATATATTTGGCCAAATGAGCCACAATAGGATGTATATTCAGGGCAACCCTGTGTATTCATCCAGATGATAGGGCGATGGCTGGGCTTCACCTTCATTATAAGAGCTTCATTGCCCATATCGTGACACTATACAACATACTGTAGCTATCAATGCACTTTTTCCAGGTAACATAGAGACAGATCTCAAGATCAGGAGATCCAGGCTCTCCCCTCTGAAATATCTGAGGATAATACAGGTAGGGAGACATATCTGGAAGAGAATAATAGCCACCCCTTTCACCTCTACAGCTTTCTCTCACCTTAAACCCTTTTCCTTCACGGACCCTTACATGTGGAGCTCCCTTACACTCAGTATATTCCAAGCACCTTCTATTCCTACCTTCAAGACAAACCTGAAAACCCACCTCTTAAATGAAGCATCCCAATAGACTGGACTCTTGTCTATTGTCCCACAGTCACTCCTACCAACTATTGTGGCCAAGCACTGCCATCTACTGCACTAACTCCCTCTCCTGCTGTCTCTGTAAGCCTCCCAACATTCCACTTAGATTGTAAGCTCTCCGGCGCAGGGATCTCCTTTCCTATTGTTTTACTTTGTTGTGCATATTGTATTATAATTCCCTGCACTGTATTGTCTTTGTAAAGAGCTGAGTACATTGTGGGCACTATAAAAATAAAGATATACATACAACATATTAGGCTGGAAGTATATATTTTAAAATGTACTTTAAATTGGTGTTGGTCAGCCAGGAGCCCATTTACCCAACGTCACACCCTTTCCTTATGTCACTCCCCTTAACCTCGTTAACCTATGTTACCTTCCCTTAATCTCTTTTCCCAATGTCACCCTCCATTTACCTCAGTACCCAATGTCACCCCCTTTTACCTCATTAACCTATGTCCCTCCCCTTAATCTTCCTATTCAATGTCATAAGAAGAATATCAGCCAACAGCCCTTGTGAAAAGGTCAATACTTTGTTGTGGGCCCATTAAAATCTGTTAACACGTATGAATGTAAAACCCCTCACAAATAAACACAAGTGAACAGAAATGAAGAGGTTAAAGCGCAAATTTCAATTGTAAATTAAGATACAGGTGCGCCGACGAGTATTCTAAAACTTGCCTTAAACTTGCCTTGGAAAATCTGGGGCTATCACCAACAAGACCCAGGTACATGCTGGGTACATGCTGGGTACATGCTGCAAACATTTCAGTGACATGTCTGCAGAGACTAATGGCCCATCGGATTAACACAGCAGGGGTCCCTGGCAGTCCCATTCAGTTTGAATGGGACTGCCAGGGACCCCCGCTGTTAATCCGATGGGCCATTAGTCTGTCTGCAGAAATGTTGCAGCATGTACCCAGGATGTACCCAGGATGTACCCAGCATGTACCTGGGTCTTGCCCACCCAGTGACATGTGAAACATGAATGTAATAAGAATAATATACGTCACAATACAAAAACCATAGAGGGTAGTGCAGCTTCGATGAAAAAATACTTTTTCCAATCGTCTTTAGAATTGTTTGGTGCAGGATACTGAGCACAAATACTCCCAGGTACCGTATTTGCAAGAATAAAAAAGGGGGGAAATAGTGCAACAGAGCAAAAAGCTTCAAAATATACAGGTAGAAAAAGCCAAATCATCACTCATATGCTATGCATTACAATAAGAAGATGAAGAGGTTAAACTTCATAAGGGGGTGATTGGAACCTTAGTAATACAGGTGTGGGATGTGGGTCAGAGATCCAGTGTAATATGACCCTACCTGTCTTTCTAACTATCGACCTGTCTCCCTCCTGCCTTTTGCCTCTAAACTCCTTGAACGTCTTGTATTCTCTCGCTTGCTCCATTTTCTCAACACCTATTCTCTCCTAGACCCTCTACAATCTGGCTTCCGCACTGCTCACTCCACGGAAACAGCCCTTACTAAAATAACTGACGACCTCCATGCTGCCAGAGACAGAGGTCATTACACTCTGCTCATATTACTCGACCTCTCTGCAGCATTTGACACGGTGGACCACCCTCACATTCTCCATACTCTTGGTATTCGGAACAAAGCTCTATCCTGGATCTCATCCTACCTCTCCCATCGTACTTTCAGTGTCTCTTCTGCTAACACCTCCTTCTCTATTGATCTCTCTGTGGGGGTACCCCAGGGCTCTGTCCTGGGACCTCTTCTCTTTTCTCTGTACACACTCTCTCTAGGTGACCTAATAACACCTTTTGGGTTTAATTATCACCTCTATGCTGACGACACACAAATATACTTTTCAACACCCGACCTTACACCTGCTGAAGTTTCTGAATGTCTCTCTGCTATATCATCCTGGATGGCCCTCCGCCACCTTAAACTCAACATGGCTAAAACAGAGCTCCTCATACTTCCTTCCAAACCTGGCCCTACTACCTCCTTCCACGTTACTGTTCGAACTACTATCATTCACCTAGTAGCCCAAGCACGCTGCCTTGGGGTCACACTCGACTCCTCTCTCACATTCGCCCCTCACATTCAAAACATTTCAAAAACCTGTCGCTTTTTCCTCTGCAATATAACAAAGATACGCCCTTTCCTCTGTTGCTCGACTGCTAAAACTCTGACTCAGGCCCTCATTCTCTCCCGTCTTGATTACTGTAACCTCCTGCTGTCCGGCCTTCCTGCCTCTCACCTGTCTCCCCTACAATCTATCCTAAACGCTGCTGCCAGAGTCACGCTACTCTTTCCTAGATCTGTCTCAGCATCACCCCTCATGAAATCCCTCTCCTGGCTTCCGATCAAATCCCGCATCTCACACTCCATTCTTCTCCTCACTTTTAAAGCTCTACACTCTTCTGCCCCTCCTTACATCTCAGCCCTAATTTCTCATTATGCACCATCCAGACTCTTGCGTTCTTCTCAAGGATGTCTTCTTTCTACCCCCTTTGTATCTAAAGCCCTCTCCCGCCTTAAACCTTTTTCATTGACTGCCAATCACCTCTGGAATGCTCTTCCCCCAGTACCCGACTAGCACCCTCTCTATCCACCTTTAAGACCCACCTTAAGACACACTTGCTTAAAGAAGCATATGAATAGCACTGTGGCTATTCTGAACACATGATACATAAAGCTTGGCCCCCTGCAGACGCACTTACCAGAACTCCCTCCTACTGTCTCTGTACGTTCTCCCTACCTACCAATTAGACTGTAAGCTCCTCGGAGCAGGGACTCCTCTTCCTTAATGTCTAAAGCACTTGTTCCCATGATCTGTTATTTATATTATCTGTTATTTATTTGATTACCATTTGTACTACTACTGTGAAGCGCTATGTACATTAATGGCGCTATATAAATAAAGACATACAATACAATACAATACAATACAATATGAGACCTCAGATCATCCACTCATAGAAATAAGAGAAATTCAGACCATGGAACAGATATTCAATTTACTCAAACAAACGAAAAAGACAATTCACTCACAAAGAGCACTCTGTCTGTCTTAAGCATTAAGACCACCCTGGGTCCAGGAACCGACGGAAACGGTGCACACCAGCCTCACTCCTCTCTCTGTATAGTATATTATACTGTATGAGCATGATGTACCCACTGTACCAATGAATGGGTGAAGGGTGGGGGTATTTGTCTGGGGTGGGTGGTTAGGCCTTCTAGGTGGGTAGTGTTGCAGGGTGGGTTAACCCCTTAATTACTATAGCAATTATTAACCGCTAAGGTAATTAAGTGGCTAGGGGACATTAGAATGTATTCTGCTATGTATTTTTGGGCAACAGAGGACAGGGACCTGCAGTATTTTGATGATGACGCCCTTCATAATGCCAGGGGTAAGTAGAACTGTTTTATTTACTTTATTTATGCTGGCTAATGTTGTGTTTAATAATGGGCAAATAATCTATTATCCATATCTGGTTAATAGTTATTTTGCCCATTACTGAACTGTATGTGTTTGGTGGGGGGTGGGTGTATTTATTAAAATGTAGGACATATTTATTTTTTTAAATACAGGATTTCGGGGACTCACGGGGACCACCCGAAGACCCCTGGATGTCCACGGGGCCCACCCGAGGACCCCCGGACGCCCTTTGGTACCACCTGAAGACTCACGGGGGACAACCACGGGGAAGAACCGGGGGTCCCACAGTTGTGGCGGCCGCAGGGACCACGGGGACCACCCGAGGGCCCCCCAGACCCCTGTGGGAATCACCCGAGAGCCCCCAGACCGCCATGGGATCCAACCGGGTGCCCCCAGACACCCATCGGGACCACCCATGGACCCCATTTGGGCCAGCGGGGACCACCTGGAAGCCATGGAGCATAGCGGGGACAACCTGGAGGCCCCCAGACACCCGTGTGTACCCCCCGGGATGCACTGTGGGCCTGTGGATACCTATCGGGCCAGCCGGGGACCCCTGCTGGTCTGGGGTATTAATCCTGTGTGTAAAATAAATAAATATTTGTTTTTATGTGGGGGCACAGGGTGGGTTGTGTATTGTTTATTAATTATTGTAATGCTTTATTGGGGGCCTAGGAGGTGGGTAGTGAGACTTGTGTGTGTGTTAGTGTTTATTGTGGGTAGCAGGGGTGGGTGAAGGGGGTATTGTCCCTAGGGATAGGTGGTTAGGCCTACTGGGTGGGTAGTGGGGGACGGCACTATAGTGGATACTAACCGCTAAGGTGACTAAGGGGTTAGGGGACATTAGATTGTCTTTTTTTATTCTTCTGTATTGTTTTTAGCAATGGAGGACATGGACGGTGATGAGGATGAGAACGGCCTTTATCATGGCAGCCTGGCAGGGGTGAGTGCAAATGTTATTTACTTTATTTATTATGCTTAATGTTGTATTTTAAATGGGCAAATGCACTATTATCCATGTAGCCCTTTTTGTGAACCGGCCGACCCACCCAATATCACATTGGCCCCTCGTGGTCTAACCGGTCCCTTTCCCTGCAACACACCTGCTCTAAAGGACTACTGGTACTGCATAACCTGTGTAGCTCCAGGAGATCTGAGCCTCCGCTAGCTGGGAGCCTGGGGAAACCCTTAACGTTACCTGGTGCAGCGCCTCCACTTACCCAGGATCCCCCGTTAGGAAAGATAGCCCTGAATAAGAAATACCATAACACACGTAGATATAAAACAATAGCTAACACTTTACTTAATAACACATAACACAGTACATAACATCATAACATAACCGGATGCTCTATCCGCATCACCTCAGCCCAATGTCTGGTATTCCCCACCCAGTGTCCTGTGATCACCCCACACCCAATGTCCCGCAATCCTGCGAAAGGTCGTGGGTGACTGCGCAGTCACTATGTTAAGCTAGGGCCCAGTTGGTGCACTTTATAATATTGAAGATACCTTCCGAGCACTCCGATGCTCGGGACCGCAACTCTCTTCTAAAAGGGTCAGACGTCCGTCTGATCCTTTCCAGGTACTCTGCCGGTGGACCCCAACGAGGGTCCCACCGCTTCACGGGAACTGCAACCGGATCACGGCAACACCAACCGCATGGGAACAGCAACCGCCTTCCTATCACTGACTACTGCTAGAGCGACAGCAACCCTAACCTAGGGCCTGTCCCTGAAGAACCGCAACCTGGGATGGCTTGGGGGAAAACTCCTAGGGCCTGTGGACAATAACCTGCCCCCTTCCCCCAGCTACCCAGTCCTAACTGTAACTGCTACTAGCTATTAACTAGCTACTCCCAAAGCACCTGCAGCTGACACACCGCTCACACTGTCAGCCTGCAGGGATCCACACTTCACACACGCTGCACGCACTGTGCCCAGCACATACAGCGACACTACTCACAGGCAGCTGCAATCACACACAGCCCCTGGATCCCGCAGCAAACACACTGCTAGCACACTGTGCCTCTTTGACAGTGCCCACAGCTCTCTCCGCTGCGACACTGCCAAACCAGCACCTTCCACACTCAAGGGTCACCTCCCTAGTTAAGGCGTCCCTCTTCAGTTACCCCCTACCCTTTACCCGGGAATTGGGGCCTGCCTGGGAATCTAGGGAGGACCCTTACCTGATGCAGAAGCCACACGCTCCCTGCACCCTTCCTATTCCTTCCTCTGCTCTGCCCTGACTGACTGTTGCAAAGCCCGGGAAATGTATCTATATTCCCGGGCTGAGCTTTCTCCAGCCCTATTGGCCACACTCAGGCACCTGATGCCTGTCTCCCTAAGCCTCCTGGGAATTGTAGTTCCCAGGGGGCTGTCTATGCATTGGGGCCGCGTGCGCGCTTCCCTTGCGCATGCGCGAACCCCTAATGGCCGCCTCAACCTCTCTACTACCTTCCCTACTCTCGCGCGACCTCTCCCTAGCCCTGGAGTCCTATCGCGCGCTGGCCGCCTCCTGCGCATGCGCGAACCTACGCGCAATGGCGGCGCACTCTCTCCTAGCCGCCGAGCCGGTGGCAACGCGATCGCGGCCTTAGCGACGGCCCGATCGCGTCCCCGGCAACCAGCCTGCACCGCTCCCTGCACTGGCCCCCACCCTCGCGAAGTGCCGGCGGTTCCGTCGCAGCCTCCGGCGGCACCCGCTACCTCACGGCACTCGCGGAGAGGGGCCAGGGATTCAAATTTTACCTCGGGGCTACATCCATATCTGGATAATAGTCATTTTGCCCATTACTGTACTGTATGTGTTAGGGGGCGGAGAGCGGGGTGTATTTATTTAAAAGTATAGTTTAGTTTTTTGGGCCGCATCATTGGTACCGCAGGCCAGCGGACACCCGCGGGGATCACCCGGGGACACCCGCCGGCCTGTTGTATTAATGGTGTGCCTGAAAAAGGGAAAACAAAGCTTTTTTTCTAAGTCCAGCTTCTTTTGCGCCAGCCTTTAGCTGGCACGTTTTTCTGGCGTACTTTTCAAGCACAATTGAGTTATCCCTGTTTAGTGAATCCCACTGACTGGCAAAAAACGGCGCGTTTGGCATTTTTTGCCTGACCAGACGTGTTTTGCTCGCATGGCTGGAAAAATGCCTTTTAAGGCTGATAAAGCGCTGTTATCACTGCTTAGTGAATCGCGCAGCAGGCAATATCGGCCTTAAAAGCCACTTTACGCTCTTAAAAGCAGTTATTACTGCTTAGTGCATAGCTCCCTATGTCTTTTGAAACAAAATGATGTATGAATTAAACAAACAATGAGTAATTAAGAGTCAGGGTATGTGCAAAAGTAAGTGAAACTCTGGTTTTATTTGCTAAATTAATGGGAAAATTAGAATCAGGTGTTTAAATAATCAAGCAGATTTTCAGGTGGGCGTTTGGGAGGCTCCATCCTATCTAAAGATCAGACACTTTGTGAGTCTGGTCTTCACCATACAGGTGTGTGGAAACATGTCTGCCACGATCAAATGAAATCTCTGAGGACCTCAGAAAATCAGTCATTTATGTTTATCAGTCTAGAAAGGGTTATAAAACCAATTTTAAGGATTTGGAACTCAACCAATGCACTGTCAGATAGATCTACAAATGGATGAAGTTCAAGACCATAGTCATGCTACCCATGAGCGGTCATCCTACCAAAATCTCTCCAAGAACAAACTGGAAAATCATCCAGGAAATCACAAAGAACCCCAGAGTAACATCTATGGATCTGTAGGCCACTCTCACCTTGGCTAATGTCAGTGTTCATGAATCAACTACCAAAAAAAACTCAACAAGAATGGTGTTCATGGAAGGATAGCCAGGAGGAAACCACTGCTCTATAAAAAGAACATTGCTCTCCATCTGAAGTTCGCCAAAGAGCACATAGATGATCCACAAGACTTCTGGAACAATGTTCTCTGGACAGACGAGTCAAAGGTAGAACTTTTTGTCCTCAATGCTGAAAAACAAACTGCGTTCGAACAGAAAAACATCATCCCAACCATCCTGCATGGTGGTGGGAGTGTGATGACTTGGGGCTGCTTTAGGACCTGGACAGCTTGCCATCATTGACACAAACATGAATTCTGCGTTGTATCAGAAGATTCTTGAGGAGAATGTCAGTTCTATCCTGGATGTAAACATTCCCCAAGATCCTCTTTACACCGTTTTAGGAAAACCTCTTGAAGACTCGATTGGAAATTAACCAAAACCAATTTTACAAATTCTAAATGCTACTAGATTTACCATTGCTAACAATTAGAAGCAAACCCCTCCTCCAAATTTTCATCAAGTACACAATAAGATCTGGTACATTGCCTCAATGGAAAAACTATCTGCTTACTTTTGCGATTCCTCCTTATGATTCACTTGCAATTAAACCGTTTGGTTGCTCCATTTTGGCATACCTGCCCACCTAGATTAATGAGAGCAGATCTGTATTCACGTCTTTAACTGTTTTCCTTTTTCAATATTTTACATATTTGTCATTACCTGTGTCTCCAATGTACCAACACTGATGTTCCCCACACCCGTTTCCTCCCTATTTACCTCTCTTTCTCTCCCCAATATCATAATCATTGATGTATTTTATTTTTCAATATTATTGTTCTACTGTATCTTTTTTCAAGAAAAGCCAAAATAAACAGTAACCAAAAAATATTGAGATGTGTGAAACTGTCCAAAATGCTATCACAAAATTGTAAGCGTTTCCCCCCAAATTCGAATGCCTGTGAAAGGTTTGCTAAGCCCCGATGTCAACTAATTAGTAATATTTCAGTGAAAAAAATCACCAGACAGTGGGCGAAACATGGCGTCTGGGCCTTATTTATAGTCTCAGCATTTAGCAAATCTAACCATTTTAGAGAATTTAGCAAATTAGCATGCAGGCCCCTCTGGGGACTAGTAGTTAGTGTAAGGAGTTAACACCCTTAATGGATTAACTGTCTGGGATCACCTGGGTTACTATCCTCCCCATCATGTGAGGTAGGATGAATATGAAGATAGGATAGCCCCTCTCCAGTATCTATCATGATAGACACCTTTCTTTAGCCCAAGACAGTGAATCACACTGGTATCTGGTTCCATGGTATTTATTGCATGTTCAGGATATTACAGCAATGCATTCCTTTCCTTGCTTCCCCTAGTGAAGGTATCACTGATAGGGCTGGAATCCTATACCAGGCTTCTGCATGGTGCTCCTCCTTAGGCCTCCTAGTGAGACCCAGGGTAGCTGTTACTCACCCCAGAGAGGGAGGAAAGAGGCACCCACTTTTGAGAAAGTGCCAGTATTTATACCCTTGGGTTGTGATTGTAACCCTGCCCTATAACATGGCAGGTGTGAATACTGACAGGCCATCACAACCAGCATGTGACCCAACCAGTATCCACCCCTCAGGCTGACACTTTCTGGCTGTTGCCAGGCACGCCCTTGGATACATCAAATGTATCTAAGACTACAAAAGCACAAGGCCTTTCTGAAGGAATAAACCCATCCACTGCCTGCATCTAACAGGGCTTATACTGGTAGGGCCCAGGAAAATAAGTAGCGGCCGGGAGGCTATGCTACAGGAGCACATTTTCTATCACAGACTCAAGACACCATTCCCTTCACCCTGCAGCACAACAATTAATATATTGCATTTCTCACATTTTGCACATTGACCTTATCCTAACTCCATTTTCACTGGCCAGCCCTCAGTCAACTCGCAACACTGAACTTGCACCATGCTAGGGTTGCTAGGTGTCCAGTATTGAACCTGACTGACCGGTATTTGGTTACTCTGTCCGGTAAAAAATGAGAGCTAATACCGGGCATGTATATGTCCGGTATTACCTCTCTGGACTTAGTATCCGGACGGCGGGGTGGCTGGAATCGCAGGATTTCCCCCAAGAAGGCAGACAGCAGAAGCTTGACCCTACCTGTCTCTTTAATTATTGCCCTGTCTTCCTCCTACCTTTTGCCTATAAACTCCTTGAATGTCTTGTTATCTCTCGCTTGCTCCTTTTTCTCACCACCTACTCTCCTAGCCACCACCTACAATCTGGCTTCTGCACTGCTCACTCCACTGAAACAGCCATCACCATAATAACTAATGACCTCCATGCTGCAAAAGACAAACGTCCTTACACTTTGCTCATATTACTCAACCTCTCGGCATCCTTTGATACTGTGGACCATCCTCTTCTCCTTCACATTCTTCATACTCTTGGTATCCGTAACAGAGCTCTATCCTGATTTCCTCTTACCTCTCACATCATACTTTCAGTGCCTCGTTTGCAGACACCTCCTCTACCTCTGTTGATCTCTCTGTGGGTGTACCCCAGGGATCTGTCCTAGGACCTCTTCTCTGTTATCTTTACACACTTTTTCTAGGTGACCTTTAAACCCTTGACCTTACAGCTGCTATAAAGATCAAAGTCTCAAAATGTCTTTCTGCTATATGAACCTGGATGGCCCTCTGCCGACTTAAATGTAACATGTCCAAGACAGAGCACCTCATACTTCCTCCCAAACCTGGCCCTACTGCCCCTTCTACATTACTCTTTTCAGTACTATCATCCACCCAGCATGTCTGAAACTGAAAAGCAAAGGAACATATTTTCAACTATATACTAAATGCTAAAACTGAAAGACGGTGTTACCTGACTGTGCTTCCACTTTATTACATCTGCAGTGCTTCATGATATATCCCAATTTAATTAAAATATCACAACTTTCCATAGAATATATTGTATAATACTGTATATTTTATTCTAATTGTGTAAAATGGGCTCTTTCTAAAAAAGTGTATTTCTTGCATTCTGCTGTTTACAACACAGTACATTTCTATAATGAGACATTTAGTGAAGACACATCAGCAAAAGCAGCCAGTGTAGCTCACAAAACAGATGTAGGGATGTAACAGCTTGCCTATTATATCAGCAGATCAGCCCACAAAACACAAATCTTGTTGTATGATCTAGTCATAAACAGTGTTAGTATTCCACAGAACCATTCTCAAAAGCCATAGAAATGTCATCACTCAGACTTTTATTCAGCAGAGATGTGCATTGTGTGAGCATAAATTATGTGCTCTGTTTTCTATTGTCTACGGCTCCTTTGTGCTATGTGGGAAAGAAAGCCTTCTTTTAACACTGTTAACTGCCGAAACGGGCTAAGAGAGAGACAATGAAGATGTGGCTTAGCTGTGAGACCACTGGTTGTGAAGTGGGTGAATTCCCAGTGTCAGCTCTTTTTCATGACCTTGGGCAAGTCACTTTGCTCTCTTTTGCCGCAGGCACCAAAATTAGACCATAAGGTTTTTGGGGCTGGGTGTGATTGTGGATGCAAAATTCTATGTACAGCCATGCGTACCTTGCCAGTACTTCATAAGAAACTGATGTTTTGACAATGTTGAAAAATTGACAAGCTAAGTATTTTGGAACCTGACATTGTGTAATTGGTCACAAGGGCAAGCCTTGCAAAAAAATGCAGCTTGTGTGTATATTGTGCACACATGTTAATTCACCTTTCCCCCATGCAACATAACGTTAATTAGTTAATTGTCAATTCTGTTACTTGCTGTTTAGAATATGTAGAGTTTCAGTATATCAGTAGAACACAGAAGGTGTCTCACAACTCCAGATGGAAGGAGAGATAAAATCCCTCCCCCCCCAATAGTATGCACTCTAAACACCTATAGATCATGGAATAAATGTAATTAATCCACCTAATACGTAGAGCCAGATACATTGATATGAAAATGGAAAGAAAGCAACCCCGGTAAAACCGATGAATGAATATTGGTAGAAATAAAATCAATGTTATTATTTCATAACATAATAGAATAAACGGGGTATAGTAACGGAATAAAAAACCGTTTGTATCGGTGAGCAGCAGCCAATGACTGTATCAGCTGATCGGTGGGTGATACTGTCAGCTTAAAAGAGGGCAGGTCAAAGGGCTGGCACGGGATGTTAAGAAATCATGGTGCCAGCTGCAAAGTGGATTCGCATGCCCCAAAATTTCTCTGGCGTTTAGCGTAAAAATCTGCATCCAGCAGGATACCATATTAATGTGATAAACGGATAAGGAGAAGTTCTCTGATCGGAAACTAGCAGACAGTAATCAACATAGAAAATGGATCGCTACTGGCAAGTTTCTTTTTTTGTTGCACAGAGACTTTGAGTTGGTCCACACAAAATGGTGGTCACATAAAAAAACACTGAGCAATAATATAGTTGCTATAAGGCCCTAATGAGCACAGTGCAAGGGCAGATAGTATTTCATACTGTATGCTGGTGTGGTCAGGCAGTAAAATGTACCATACATTGGCTGACTGGGTAATGCACCCACACAGCTGCATTCAATCTGAGCCCCTTCAGTCTACATCTGCATCGCCCCAAAGGCGGATGCCTGCAAGGGTTCCCAAAGAGCTGCTCCCCTCTGCACAGAACCAGCATGCTAAGGGTTAACATCTGCTCTTGCTTAGTACTATGTTTTTGGTCAACCCCACCCACTGGAATGTTAATGACCCACGAGGACAAAGGAATTTGAAACCACAGCTGCATTCAATCTGAACCCCCTTAAGTCTAAATCTACATCACCCCAAAGGCTGACAGCCTTTGGTGCAGCCGAAGGGCAGCCAAAGGGTGTGAGCCTTTTGCTGCCATTCGCTGATGTTTGGTAATGCTAAAGCTGCTTTATTTCAATCTCAAACTCACCAGCCCTTTTATCCCCTGTACCCAATTTTCCAACTTACCTGGTCTTATAGATTGTAAGTTCCATGAGGCAGGGCCCCTTCTAACACATTGCAGGCTTATACTATCTCTTCTAACACAATTTTAATATTGTCTGTAAAGGTTACATATGCCAATAATCATGCCTCTAAATTTCCATGAAATGTCTGTGAATAGACTGTACAACCTCTGTTCATTTAATGTAACCATGTATTATCATGACTCTGTGCCCAGGACATTCTTGAAAAGGAGAGTGCCACTGGAGACCAGGCATTTACACCTTTTATACCTGGGTCATAACACTGAGCAAAACAAGTTGGTAAAATAAATTGTAATTTATTCCCTTAAAATAGGCTAAGCACAATGAAACACAAAATACACGAGAAAGACACACTTACAGGGTGTCTGGGGCAAAGAACTAACTTTGCCTCGTTGAAAGATGCAAAGAAACAAAGTTTTTAGTTGACTGGGACTTGGTCCCAAATGTCCTGGAACTCAAATCAGCATGAAGTTCCTGACGCCACCGCTCTCTTTCTTCCGGAGGTGCTAAAGTGACTTGCCCAAGGTCACAAGGAGCCGACACCGGGAATTGAACCAGGTTCCCCTGCGTCAGTACCAGTCAGTTTCTTTACTCACTGAGACACTCTTTAATCTTCCAGAGAGAGGAAGACAGCTGAATACTGAATAGGGTCCTATGTACCAAGACCACTTGGTAGCAAAATTGATGCACATTTGTGCTGTTGTTCCATTGTTGCACCATGTGCATCAGATTATGATGTGAGAAGTGTCGCTAGGACGAGTTACAGATCAGTTACTTGATGCACATTTGAGTTGTATCAAATCACCAGGTCTAAAAGGGAGGCGGGGGGGAGAAGAAATGTCCTTGAATAAAATTCTGTGTCAGATGTAAGAAACGTAATAGACACATTGTGGAAAAGGAAATGGTGGTGTTTCAAGTCAAATCTTTCTGCACTTAACACAGAGACCATATGGTGTCATCTGTGTTGCAGTGACCCCCCTTCTTACATCCTGGGGGAAGATCAGCTCCATGGCTGGGAGAAACAGTGCAGTGGCGTCAGCCATCTTGGTACACCCAAATTGGGCTATGGGAACCCTATGCAGATGGTGCAGTGGTCCCCTCACCTTAGTGGAGTGTGCAGGGCCGGCCATACAGTTAAGGATCTCCCTGTAGTGAGTGATTGCAGCGAAGCAGGACCAGAGCCCAGAGAGGAGTTCCTCCAGTGGGCAGTGTCACTGCGGAGCATCCGGACGTGAGGGGTGAGGGGCTGCTGTCGGAGACCCCGCGGTGTGGGACCCTGCCGCTGATCATCCTCCATCTGGAAGTATTCCCTGGTTAGGGCCTTAACCAGGAAGGTACACATGCACCTCCGGAAGGGGGAGGGCAGCGCTGCCCTCATACCCACATTGGGAAGGGTTTTTTGCTGGACACCTGGGTTATAGGTGCCAAAGAACCCTAGGTATTATTGGGACTAGCTACCCCAGGGCTGTTCCTATTGTTATTTCTGATGTTATTGTTGTTATTGTGTGGTACTATTTGGGTCTATTGAGGGTCCACAGTAAAAGAGTATTATATAATCTGTTGTGATTGTGTTATTGGGTATACCATAAGTGTATACAAGTTCCTATGAGGAGCCATCCTGCTACACGGGATCCTCATAGGTGGAGACGCTGCACCAGAGAGAGAGAACACTCGTCACCCCAGATTCCCCAGGAGTGGAGGCTCAGGCCTTCTGTAAGTCTAACAGGTAGCACCAGTGACCGTAATTACCTCTATTTCCTGTAGGTATAGGGAAAGGGTGTTACATCTGTAACTCACAAAGGTGCAGATCCAAAGAGGTCCTTTAACTCTGTGCTGATAAGAGGCCGTTATCAACATTTCTAATGACTGTTATTTACCCTGTGGTTAGTGCATAGTCACCAAACTAATTATATGCAAAAGCAATGGTTGTTGTATATCTCATTCGCATAAACGTAACACCATGTTAAGATAACATGGCCTTGCGTTAACGCTCTATGTCTCGCCGTCTTTTGGTATGATCTAAATAACACAAGGTTAAATCCTGCATTAACTATAATGGACTATTGTGGAGATGCGTTGCTTAGGAAACCCCGCAATACCCTTTCCAGATGAAGATAGCACTTAAGGCTACGGATGCAGTGCGCACACTGTGCACTCCCCCTCCAGCCAAGCGATCTTATGGACTTCAGATCACTCGCGACTGGGGGGCGTGGCGGGGGTGCTGTAATGATGTTACGCAGCTGGTTCGCCCTCATTTGCTGAGCTACCGCCATGACGTGGCCATTGCTCGACCGCCACGCCAAAAGACAAATTTCTTGTCTTTTGGCCATGGCGGTCAAACTTCTCGCATTGTGCAGGCGCGCGCAGGCAGCTACTGGGACCGGACCTATAGAGAGCCGTATCTTGTGTGCGCTGTGCACGCTGTCGCATGCGCAGCCGCAGCCACTGGGGACGAAGCCTAACACTGCGCTAGAGAGCTTTGAAGATACTGTACATGTTAGCACTTAATGTGGCGTTTACCTCGTTACATCCAAACAAACCTCTGGATCTGGGTCATAGGGCCTGTACTGAGCAGGGCTATTCTATCAGACCTTAAGTGAATGGGTTGGAAGGTCTCTCACAGGGCTGGAAGGTCTTTTACAGGGCTGGAAGGTCTCTTACAGGGTTGGAAGGTGCATTGCTTAGTAAATATGGTGCATACTCTGAGGTGTTCTATAGTGGTTTCCACTGCATGGGAATTATTGACTGATATCTGGGGAAGTATGGTGATGGTCAGCGCAAACTCGTGGAACTCAAGAAATGATAAAAGATAATAAAATACATAATATTAGTGCATAAATAGGTGTTGATGCAAGAAGGGGAAAGGTGATGGGGGAGGGGGAGGGAAAAGGGGGGAATGTTGTGATGAATGACAGTTTGTGAAACATAAAACATAAGTTTCAATGACTCACACAGGCTTGTGTGAGACTTCACACTCAGCGGAGAATGTTGTGGGTGAATGAAACCCCTAAAAACTCACACGGCCATATGTGAGTTTGTTCCCTCAGTGGGTGTTGTCATCAGTCTCCGATGGAGCAGATGCGTCTTAGTATTCTGTCCCAATAGGTGTAGTGTATGAGTGGCTCCTCTCCCAGATGCCCATAAGCCAAAAGGATGGGCAAAGTCAGGATTAGTCGCTGATAAAGTTTATTGATAACAGTATTCAAAGATAAAAACAGTAAATACACTCACACACAGGTAAAACTGCCCAGCGTCAGCCGCGAGGCTATCCGGAAAGACATCTTCTTCCGCTTGTACTCCCGCGGGAGGGAGGATCTGAACCGGATGTCCGGCGGCTGCCTAGGTCCCTCTCTCAATGAGCTCTGGCAGGGAACTACTCGTTTCGCTGTGATGCTTCGTCAGGTTCCTGAAGAAGAGGTCTTTCCGGATAGCCTCGCGGCTGACTTTGCCCATCCTTTTGGCTTATGGGCATCTGGGAGAGGAGCCACTCATAGACTACACCTATTGGGACAGAATACTAAGACGCATCTGCTCCATCGGAGACTGATGACTACACCCACTGAGGGAACGAACTCACATATGGCCGTGTGAGTTTCTATTACTATTTCTCCGTTTTTAGGGGTTTCATTCACCCACTACATTCTCCGCTGAGGGTGAAATCTCACACAAGCCCGTGTGAGTCATTGAAACTTATGTTTTATGTTTCACAAACTGTCATTCATCACAACATTCCCCCCTTTTCCCTCCCCCTCCCCCATCACCTTTCCCCTTCTTGCATCAACACCTATTTATGCACTAATATTGTGTATTTTATTATCTTTTATCATTTCTTGAGTTCCACGAGTTTGCGCTGACCATCACCATACTTCCATTGCCGTCATAAGAAGATCCTGGGATTTGTCTTCTTCAAGGTCAAGCTGCAGCAAAATCAACAAGGGCCAGTATACATTTAAAAAAAAAAAAATTTAAATTATTTTAGGCACAGTCATTTATGTCCATAGGCGTTTAACATCCACAAGCCATATACAGCAGGGAGCGCCCCAGTTCCACACTCTGCTTGATATCTGGGGAAGCAGCATACACTTATGGGCCCTCGTATGGCGGTACCTGTGCAGTCATCAATAATATGTTGTTTCTTGACCATATGTTTTTTTTCAGTACTGTGAAGTACTTTGAAGTTTCAAAGGTTCCTTGTTATTTTATGGGATATTCTCTTCCCTGTAATCACGGGGCCTCTCATTACTGTAATTCAACATGACTCAGGATAGGAAGACGTGACTGGTTTGTTGAGCAGACATACATTTTTATGAGAACCACATTGCCAATTCTGCCTTCTGCAACTACATTGATATATTTGTTTTTCATTCTAATGATAATGATGTTGTTTGGTCAAAGGCCCCCATGACCCGCAGCAGTTTAATACTCAGCTGTCTCCCAAATATTGCAATTACAGAACCACTTCCTGATGGAATGTGGGCAGTTGCTCATCATTCATCAAAGAACACGATTTAACAGGCTGTGTATTCATTTAGCAGAGCCAAACCTGCAGTATCTTATCAGGGTGCTCATAAACTGATCCATTCCGCCACTAACTTCAGGCCAGTGTGGTGAGGCTTTACTATGGCAAAAAAACGGATTGTACTGGTAACTGCTGAAACGTAAACATTTGATTTGGGATAGGTGGGGAGGGGGTTGCTATCAATTTTCAATGGTAGCCTGCTGCTGATAACAAATCACACCTCATTGTAGCTAGTTTAGTCATACATTATAACCTGTAACTAGGAGACATTGTACAAAGTCATGGAACTCCAGCCCATGGACATTTTCTTGTAGAGACATCGTACACTGTGCTCACAAACAAAAATACAAAAAGCTAAGTCCCTGGCGCTAATGAGTTAAAGTCCACAGTACCATAATCCAGAACACAGTCCTTGATGGAAAAGACAGTCCTGGCAATGGGTGGGTTGACCAATTCAATTCAGAGTGGCTTTGATGGTTTCCAGGGTATGCTCCAGATGGTCTCTGCAATGAATAAAAAGACACACACATTGCGCAGTATATAGAGAACCACAGCCCTTACTGAGATGGAAATAACCCTAACGTACAAGATATATTCTTGTGCAATCAGGGGAGAGAATCTGCACTGCGCTGCGTGTCCACCACGACCTCCACGAACCCCACGTGGTTGGAACCGGGTGGTATCCCTTGTACTTGGTAGTGTCCTCAGGAATCCAACATAAGTCGCCACAGCAAGCGTGTAGAGAAATAAATACAACCTGGTGTAAAAACGTACTTTACACTTTATTACCTAAAAACAAACAAACTACCAACACTTACACTTTGTGTTGGTAGCGAATGGGGCCAACGGATGCCGTCCGCAACCTGCCTCGCTCCGGCTATAGCAGGGGACCCACGCAGTCGTACAACAGGCGCCGATTGATGACGTCAGCAGCGCGGGCCAGATTCAAGCGCCGGAACAGTACAGCAGTGGAAAGGCATGCACGTGGGATACTAAGCTCCTCCTCCACTGTGCTCCGCTTTATTTTTCGTCATGTCTTGCAGAAAAATCACATAATTTTCATGAAAATTTTAGCAATTATAGGTCTGTCACAGTAGATTATTACAGTTAACAATTATTTGATGGGAGTCAGAGAGTATGCACGTGTGCTGAGTGAGCTCCGTGCATCCGGCTGAGTATATTCTATTATAGCCTACGGTCGGCACCTCCTACTCACCCCCAAGTCATGGCAACAGGCAGGGGAGCATCTGGAGATGCCCCTCAAGAAGGACAGCAAGGTTGAGATCCCGGATCTGTCCCGATTCAACCACGGACAGCCAGCGACGGCTGATAAGAAAGAAAAAAAAGGATGGCGTCGAGGCGCATGCACAGGAGCATGCATGGAAGCACGCATGGGAGCGCGCGGTGTCGGATCAGACTGGGAGGAAGAGAGACAAACGTCTGACACTCAGGAATCCCCCAAATAATTTTAGTGGGACATACACTGTAGCATTCTTTTCGTCCTTCACCAGCAAAAAAGGGGGGGTCGCGATTCTGGTAAAATATGACATCCCGTTCCAGACATTGGAGGTTAAAAGAGACCAAGAAGGAAGGTCCTTCATGGTCCATGGTCTTCTTTCAGGCCTACAGATCACACTAGTGAATGGCCTACGCGCCTCACGAGGGGCAAATTGATTTTTTAAGGGAAACATTGGAGTCTATTGTATTGTATTGTATTGTATGTCTTTATTTATATAGCGCCATTAGTGTACATAGCGCTTCACAGTAGTAATACATGTGGTAATCAAATAAATAACAGATAATATAAATAACAGATCATGGGAATAAGTGCTTTAGACATAAAAGTAACATTTCGGAAGAGGAGTCCCTGCCCCGAGGAGCTTACAGTCTAATTGGTAGGTAGGGAGAACATACAGAGACAGTAGGAGGGAGTTCTGGTAAGTGCGTCTGCAGGGGGCCAAGCATTATGTATCGTGTTTAGAATATCCACAGTGCTATTCATATGCTTCTTTAAGCAAGTGTGTCTTAAGGTGGGTCTTAAAGGTGGCTAGAGAGGGTGCTAGTCGGGTACTGAGGGGAAGGGCATTCCAGAGGTGTGGGGCAGTCAGTGAAAAAGGTTTAAGGCGGGAGAGGGCTTTAGATACAAAGGGGGTAGAAAGAAGACATCCTTGAGAAGAACGCAAGAGTCTGGCTGGTGCATACCGAGAAATTAGGGATGAGATGTAAGGAGGGGCAGAAGAATGTAAAGCTTTAAAAGTGAGGAGAAGAATGGAGTGTGAGATGCGGGATTTGATCGGAAGCCAGGAGAGGGATTTCAGGAGGGGAGATGCTGAGACAGATCTAGGAAAGAGTAGAGTGATTCTGGCAGCAGCATTTAGGATAGATTGTAGGGGAGACAGGTGAGAGGCAGGAAGGCCGGACAGCAGGAGGTTACAGTAATCAAGACGGGAGAGAATGAGGGCCTGAGTCAGAGTTTTAGCAGTCGAACAACAGAGGAAAGGGCGTATCTTAGTTATATTGCGGAGGAAAAGGCGACAAGTTTTAGAAATGTTTTGAATGTGAGGGGCGAATGTGAGAGAGGAGTCGAATGTGACCCCTAGGCAGCGTGCTTGGGCTACTGGGTGAATGATTGTAGTTCCAACAGTAATGTGGAAGGAGGTAGTAGGGCCAGGTTTGGGAGGAAGTATGAGGAGCTCTGTTTTAGCCATGTTGAGTTTAAGGCGTCGGAGGGCCATCCAGGATGATATAGCAGAGAGACATTCAGAAACTTTGGTTTGTACAGCAGGTGTAAGGTCAGGTGTTGAAAAGTATATTTGTGTGTCGTCGGCATAGAGGTGATTATTAAACCCAAAAGATGTTATTAGGTCACCTAGAGAGAGTGTGTACAGAGAAAAGAGAAGAGGTCCCAGGACAGAGCCATTTCTATGGGAAATAGCTGAGAACATTCATTGATCCTGGGTGGCAAATTTTCATGCGGATTGAGCAAGAATTATATAAGATAAGATGAAAAACAAAAGGGGCCTCTTTTCATAACATGTACCCCCTTGCACCTCCCCTGCCTCAACTTCAGTCTACTTCCACTAATGACAAGTAGTATATACAGTATATACACAAAACATAATTAGTCCCACTCAGTTCCAGGCGACCTGCTGATTAAACAGGCTATACAGGCAGTCCTCGATTATCGACACAATGCGTTACTCAAAATGGCGTTGGAATGCGAAACGTTGTAAAGCGAAACACGATTTCCTATAGGAACACTGTTTAAATGAAAGGTTCCGTTCCTGAAGGCATTTTTAACATTAAAATACACCAAATATTTTACGCAGGCAATAAGATATGCAGCACACACATAAATTATATAGTGTATATAGTGTATTATATATAATATAACATAATAAATAATATATTATATAGTATAATATAATATTATATAGTATAATATTATATATATACGCTCTAACGACGCTTTGCAACGTTGTTTATGTGTATGTGTGTATATATATATAGACATACACAACGTTGCAAAGCGTCGTAAGAGCGTTGGATAAGCCATTTTGGCGTTGTAAAAATGAACATAGGTAGGCATTGCATAGCATTGGATAAGCCATTCATTGTAAAGCGAAGCGTTGTAAAACGAGGACTGCCTGTAAACACATTTATACGGTATGTTCTGTGAGGGACTCTGGCTCTATGTAACATGAAGTAGGGGTCATTCAACTGATAGTGTCAAGGACCTGCCCTATTGTGATGCTGTGGCAGTAGTGGCAGTAGTGGCAGGTAAGCATATCATTTCTTGGCCAATTTATGCACTCTTTTATTACATAAGGAAAGGGTCAAAATCTGTTTTAGGGATATTTTCTAAGTGGTGCTATCCATAAGACACATTCTGGCACCGGAAGACACTTTATAACCCATTCACTTAAATGAACCATAAGGTGTCTTTAGGGCTGGAAGGTTTCTTATGGAACAGCACTGCTTAGTAAACATGGGCCTTCGTATCTAGTATCAAGACGTGTGCTGGTATTTTATATTATAATACTGTCATTACCCCTTTCATTGTCATTGTCATTGTGGGTGTCAATGCCCGCTCATAGGAGTATCTAGTATCACTGGCATTGAAGGGATTTAAGGAAACACCACTTACCCCAGTCCTGAATCCCCAGAACAGGACCAATAACCATATATCGTAAAGCAAAAAAAGCCCATCAATTCTTGACTGAAAACATACAATCTCATTTTGGTACTTGAGGAAAAGGAGAGTGGCCAAAAAGGCCTTTGCTGTGCTTTATTTTACATTCAAACGACATACAGTACTGTATCCCTATTCGGCTACTGAACTACGTCAGCCTTTTGCCTTGTAACTTGGCGTGTTGCAGTAGTAATAACAGTGATAGCTAATGACACACTGCTCTTCTGTGCGGGCAATTAAGGAGTCAGAATATACACATCATTTTCACAGTAAGAAGCATGCATGCCCCCAGAACGTATGGGCTGAACGTCATGTTCCTTTGATGGATACTACCAATTACATATAAACATGTGTGGCTAGAAGTATTTGTTGGCACTCTATCACTGTTTATTTATGGCTTGGCATAGAAAATAAATATTGTATAAACTGGAAGTACATTACCTTACTTGCCCAGCATAGCACTTATGAATTATACCTTTCCTAATACACACGAAGGTGTACACAATCATGAATGATATTGAGTGAAATTAATGATTGCTTAAAACAACAGTGAGGAAATGCCATATGAATATTTCATATTAAATGTATGGTAATGAGCACCCTATTTTGTGTGTGTGTTTGTGTGCGTGTGTGTGTGTGTGCATGCGTGTGTGTAAAAAGTTCCATCCAATCACACAGACTGTCATATAGTATAATCAGTTCACAGATAATGGTGATTTTCAATTAATCCACTTCCTGGCTGCATGAGTCTACAGTGGGTGCTCCATTCTCCCACCAAACAATCCAACCGGATCTCCATGTGAACAACACAAAGACACAGCGCGGAGGAAGTGAATGGCAGGTAATTGTAATAAGAAAACGCACAAACATATAGCATAGGCTTACAATTAAAAAAGTAAAAATAGGCTTCACGATGTCCCAGTGAGAGCCGAAAATGTCCTTTGTTGGAGTTCTGCTAGGAACCAGGTCCCTGGAGAATACACAGCTCAACAGCTGATCCGCTGACTGGCGTCTCCACGTGATGACGTATGGACGCTCCTGCGTGATGACGTATGGACGCTTCTGCGTGATGACGTATAGCATAAAGTGACGAGGTCAACATGTTTCGCACATACATGCTTCATCAGGGAGTAAGCCCACTGGGGTAGGGCTCTTAAATTTATACTCATCCTTTAAGTGGTTAACTAATTAAAGTAAACAGAGCCCGCATCCATTAAGCGCAGATGTAAACAACAAACACGAAAATTAAACAATATTTTATATATATATATATATAAAATATTGTTGTGTATATATATATATATATATATATATATATATATATATATATATATATATATATATATATAAAATATATACAGTTGTGTGAAAAGGAAAGTACACCCTCTTTGAATTCTATGGTGTTACATATCAGGACATAGGGCCTCATGCAGTAAGCCCCGATACAAAATTTTCGGCACGAATTGCGAAAATGTTTTTTTTGGGCGATTTGCCCTCGCAGTATTTAGTAAGGGCCGAATCCTTCCGATCCCTGCTGAAGCACTGCGAAAGCAAAGCTGCCGATGACCTGTGGCGATACAGCCTGGCTCCCGATAAGGCTCCCGATAAGCCTTTGGTGCCGATAGATGTTTGCAGCTGAGAGAGACAAGCCGCTCTCTCAGCGCAAACTTCGGCACCAAAAAAAGTTTTTAAAAACAACTTTTATTCATAGTGTACATATGCAGGGGGTCTTCGGAGCTGAACCGCGTTGGTTTGAGGTCCGGGGACCCCCTGCCCCCCGAGATACAGGCCCCTTTATGAGGTGCCGGTATCCCTCGGCGTTTCAAGGTCCCGATCACGTGACCGCGACCTGTAAACAAACCAGAGGGATACCGGCACCCCATAAAGGGGCCTGTATCTCGGGGGGCAGGGGGTCCCCGGACCTCAAACCAACGCGGTTCTGCTCCGGAGACCCTCTGCACATGTACAGTATAAATAAAACACACACACATCAATAAAGACTCGTTCCTTACCTTGGCGGCTATGTGCAACGGTAATGAAGCAGCATGAATGTCTTTTTAATTATACTGTACAGAAAGCAAAAAGTCCCCTGAGCTGAACCGCATTGCTTTGTGGAGCAGGGACCCCCTGCTTCCCGAGTTACAGGCCCGGTATGTGTCATCGGGTGGCAGCGTCGCCACCATGTTTATAGCGTCCCCGCAATAAACATGGCGTCCACACTGTAACCGATGGCCCAAACCGGGGCCTGTAACTTGGGAGGCAGGGGGTCTCTGAGCCACAAATAAATGCGCTTCAGCTCAGGGGGCCTCCTGCTTCCGCACAATATTATTAAAATACATTAATGCTGCTTCATTACCATAGCGGATAGCCGCTAAGGCAATGAAGGGGTTAACGCATAGTAGCATGTTTATTGGGGACAAATGCCCCCAATAAACATAGCAGCAATACACAACATACAGTATAGTAATGGGCAGAATGACTATTATCCACAAATGGATAATAGTGCAGTTGTCCATTTACAATACATACACAACAATAAAGACTTTAAATACATATAGCACTCACCCATGTCCCACTGCCACGATGAAGGCCATCCTCATCTTCATCCTGCCCATGCCCCATCCGCTTCTGCAGAACAAACACAAGAATTACAACATCCAAATTAATGTCCCCTAACCCCTTAATCACCATAGCGGTTATTAACCGCTACAGTTATTAAGGGGTTAAGCCACCATCACCCACATACCCTCCCCCACAAAGCCCCCCAACCACCCTCACCCAATACCCACAGGGGAGTCCTACCAAATACCCTTGGGCCTAATACCCCCTCCCCCAGCACATACAGTACAATAATGTGCCAAATAACTATTATCCACATAGGGATAATACATTATTTGGCCATTATTAAACACATCCAATACCGTTAAAATGTAAAGAAAATTGTACTAACCTCATCAATAAGAAGTCTCCGTCGCCAGCATCATCCTTGGGGTCCGTTGCCAACATTAGTAATAGCCACAACATTTGAATATCATTAACATAACACTGAACCCCTTAATCACCTTATCGGGTACTAACCTGAAAGGTAATTAAGGGGTGAAGCCATCCTGCAATGCCTACAACAGTTATGCATAACATCCTCAGTGAAATAAAAACCAATTGCCTAACCAAATTCCATTTAATCATTCAATCTGTAGGCTCACATGCCTCATAAAACATTGCATTTACAGTGTATACATGTAGCATAACATGTAAACTGCATGTACACGCTGCAAATCAATGTTAACAATACAATAATCTCACTCAAATCGCCATACATCACAAGAAGTATATTATTTAATCCAATAAACTCACCATCAATGAATTACCACACATCACTTACATCCCTAAACAATTAAAATACCATCCATACCAATTACACAATGAACTAAAGCTATCCTAACAGAGAACAACTTCAAAACATAGTCAAAAGTACACCAACAATTACAATATACTAAAGCAAGGCTTTCCATATCCTACTGTACGGCCTGGAAGCCCAAAACTTACATCTGTCTAAAAATAAAATACATTTAGCACACATCAATGCATAGCCACAATGATTAACAATACAGAATTAGAAGCTTTAACAACACTATCATTTCTTACCCTGTATATATATCTGTACACATACATACAGACATACATACAGTGGGAAGAAATGATATGCATTATAAAAAATGAAAACATGAAAAAGCAACAAAAAAAACAGTTACATTAAGAACATTTCTTTATTTAACTTACCATTACTTGCCCCCACCGACTCCCGTTGATCAGCTTACTCACGTACCAATCCACGACACCATCCACGACACCATCCACGACACCATCCACGACACAATCCAGGAACAAATCCACGAACCAAACCAGGAACCAATCCAAGAACAAGTGCAGGAACCAATCCAAGAACAAGTGCAGGAACCAATCCAGGAAGCAAGCCACGAAGAAATCCAATAAACAATCCACGACACGATCCAGGAACAGGAACCCATAAAAGAAAAAAACATAACAAATTAAACATTAAAATAATAAAACATGACAATCAAGGCTTGTACTAGTTTTATTCTTAGTGAATCTGTATTAAAATACCTTGTTCCGGGGTCTTCTTGACGTCCGGTGCCACGCCCTGGTCTTCAATCTTCAGGAGGAGGTCCGTCCTCCTCGGCATCTGCCTTCAAAATGAGACGACATAGGCTTTTAAAGGCCTATGACGTCACATTTGTCGTCATATGGTTCCCACGGCCCTGATTGGGCCGTGAAAACCATGTGTTTTGGCCGATGTAAAAAAATTGATGACGTCACTTAAAGGCAATGCCAGCACAGCCAATCAGAATGGCTTTGCTGCTATTGCCTTTAAGAAAACGTCATGAAATGACACATGGCCGGACTCACATGGTAAGCCAGCCAATCAGAGTAGGGATGGAGTTCCCACGCTCCGATTGGCTGGCTTACCATGTGAGTCTGGCCATGTGTCATTTCATGACGTTTTCTTAAAGGCAATAGCAGCAAAGCCATTCTGATTGGCTGTGCTGGCATTGCCTTTAAGTGACGTCATCAATTTTTTTACATCGGCCAAAACACATGGTTTTCACGGCCCAATCAGGGCCGTGGGAACCATATGACGACAAATGTGACGTCATCGGCCTTTAAAAGCCTATGTCGTCTCATTTTGAAGGCAGATGCCGAGGAGGACGGACCTCCTCCTGAAGATTGAAGACCAGGGCGTGGCACCGGACGTCAAGAAGACCCCGGAACAAGGTATTTTAATACAGATTCACTAAGAATAAAACTAGTACAACCCTTGATTGTCATGTTTTATTATTTTAATGTTTAATTTGTTATGTTTTTTTGGATTTATTGGATTTCTTCGTGGCTTGCTTCCTGGATTGGTTCCTGCACTTGTTCTTGGATTGGTTCCTGCACTTGTTCTTGGATTGGTTCCTGGTTTGGTTCGTGGATTTGTTCCTGGATTGTGTCGTGGATGGTGTCGTGGATGGTGTCGTGGATGGTGTCGTGGATTGGTACGTGAGTAAGCTGATCAACGGGAGTCGGTGGGGGCAAGTAATGGTAAGTTAAATAAAGAAATGTTCTTAATGTAACTGTTTTTTTTGTTGCTTTTTCATGTTTTCATTTTTTATAATGCATATCATTTCTTCCCACTGTATGTATGTCTGTATGTATGTGTACAGATATATATACAGGGTAAGAAATGATAGTGTTGTTAAAGCTTCTAATTCTGTATTGTTAATCATTGTGGCTATGCATTGATGTGTGCTAAATGTATTTTATTTTTAGACAGATGTAAGTTTTGGGCTTCCAGGCCGTACAGTAGGATATGGAAAGCCTTGCTTTAGTATATTGTAATTGTTGGTGTACTTTTGACTATGTTTTGAAGTTGTTCTCTGTTAGGATAGCTTTAGTTCATTGTGTAATTGGTATGGATGGTATTTTAATTGTTTAGGGATGTAAGTGATGTGTGGTAATTCATTGATGGTGAGTTTATTGGATTAAATAATATACTTCTTGTGATGTATGGCGATTTGAGTGAGATTATTGTATTGTTAACATTGATTTGCAGCGTGTACATGCAGTTTACATGTTATGCTACATGTATACACTGTAAATGCAATGTTTTATGAGGCATGTGAGCCTACAGATTGAATGATTAAATGGAATTTGGTTAGGCAATTGGTTTTTATTTCACTGAGGATGTTATGCATAACTGTTGTAGGCATTGCAGGATGGCTTCACCCCTTAATTACCTTTCAGGTTAGTACCCGATAAGGTGATTAAGGGGTTCAGTGTTATGTTAATGATATTCAAATGTTGTGGCTATTACTAATGTTGGCAACGGACCCCAAGGATGATGCTGGCGACGGAGACTTCTTATTGATGAGGTTAGTACAATTTTCTTTACTGTAGTGCGTAGCTAGACCCTGTGGTTACCCCCTGCCCCTACCGAATATACTAGTGTATTATCCAGTCCCGTTTTTAACCCCTATTTGTTATAATCTTGCCGCAATTTTGTAATAATTTGCTTTATTGTTATTTTTATTCCTTGCATCAGTGGATACTTTGTCCACTGTTTTAGATTAATAAACCAATCATACCCTTCAGTGCGCCTGTCTGCCTATTGTTTTTTCTGTTTGTGAGCCCCCCTTGTGGGAGCTCACTCTTATAGGGGACGTGTGGAAGCCCCTTCAGACTACAGGCTGCAAGAGGGATTTCTTTCAATATCCACGTTAGCGCGGAGCAACTCTACCCTTATGTGACAATTTTCTTTACATTTTAACGGTATTGAATGTGTTTAATAATGGCCAAATAATGTATTATCCCTATGTGGATAATAGTTATTTGGCACATTATTGTACTGTATGTGCTGGGGGAGGGGGTATTAGGCCCAAGGGTATTTGGTAGGACTCCCCTGTGGGTATTGGGTGAGGGTGGTTGGGGGGCTTTGTGGGGGAGGGTATGTGGGTGATGGTGGCTTAACCCCTTAATAACTGTAGCGGTTAATAACCGCTATGGTGATTAAGGGGTTAGGGGACATTAATTTGGATGTTGTAATTCTTGTGTTTGTTTTGCAGAAGCGGATGGGGCATGGGCAGGATGAAGATGAGGATGGCCTTCATCGTGGCAGTGGGACATGGGCGAGTGCTATATGTATTTAAAGTCTTTATTGTTGTGTATGTATTGTAAATGGACAACTGCACTATTATCCATTTGTGGATAATAGTCATTCTGCCCATTACTATACTGTATGTTAGGGGGGTATAGGTGTTGTTGGGTATATATATATATATATATATATATATATATATATATAATTATTTAATTATTTATTTAATTCGTTATTGTGGGGCTGGGGTGTGTTTTTTTTATTATTGTGGGTAGTGGGGGTGTGTGAAGGGGGCATTAGCCCCAACGGTGGTTGTTTAGGGCTTGCGGGTGGGTAGCGGGAGGCCTTAACCCCTTCAGGACCGTAGCGGTATTAACCGCTACGGTCGTGAAGGGGTTAAATGCCCCCGCATCCCCCCCGTAAGTCCTAAACTCACACCCAGGGCCAAATAACCCCCTCACCCATCCCCGCTACCCACAATAACGCTGGCACGGTGGGTTAACCCCTTCATTGCCTTAGCGGTTAGCCGCTAAGGTAATGAAGTGGCTTTTAAATGCCTTTTTCCTGCCTCGGATGCATGCCGGGGGGCTCCGGTGCGGGTATCAGCTCCGGAGACCCCCGGCATCAATCACAGGCAGGAAAAAGGGCTGATTTTTCCTAAGTGTCGCCCTTGCCGATGCTTCTCCTTCAGCAAGTTGCCAACTTTAGTTGGCGGGCTGGATTGGCCATAAAATCTCCAATCTGGCCTGCCGATCAGCACCGAAAAGCTGATCGGGGCTTACTGAATTCAGGCGGGAAAAAAAAGTCCCGATAAGTGGCTTATCGGCAGCCGGGTGGCGAAATTTTTTTTTTCGGAAGAAAAGTTGCCGATAATTCCCACTTATCGGGGCTTACTGAATCAGGAGGGCAAAAAACGGCTATAAAATGCCGAAAAAGCCTTATCGGGGCTTACTGCATGAGGCCCATAATAACAATTATCTGTTCCTTAGCAGGTCTTAAAATTAGATAAATACAACCTCAGATGAACAACAGGACATGACATATTACACCGTGTCATGATTTTTTTTTTTTTTTTTTTTTATAACTTAAATTTTTTTATTGAGTATTACAAGCATATGACACAACATAGAATATAAACCATCGTGAAATGATATTAACTTTCGCAAATGAAACAGGCAAAATGAGGTTGCGCGGCTTTTCGAGCCCTACTCAGCCGGGTGATTCAGGGTGGACGAAGTGGTCCACAACACAATTCAATATATATTAGTAGAAATAATAATATAGTTAAAAAAAAAAAAGGGGGGGGGAGAGGAAAGGTAGGGATGGGGGTGGGGTGGGGAGGCGGGAAGATAGAAAGGGGGTGTCACCCCCAGCGTAACCCGCCGGCCGGTAGAGGGCAATCCCCTCCGGTCTCATCTCACCCTAAATCGGTTGATCTTAAGGCCCTGCTGTCTTAGGGTCTGTTTGTATGATAGAAAATGGGCAGTCACCTCCAAAAGAGAACACACCTATAACTATTATAGCCAGACCGTGTTACTCTCGACGCCGGGGATATCGGTCTGTGCCAACCATGGCGTCCAGACTTTTAGAAAGTTGGTGCCAGTGTCGTTAACTAAACTCGTCAACTTTTCCATCTGGCATGTAAACTACATGTGATTCCGAATCTTTGGGATGCTTGGGATTTCGGGGCGTTTCCATAATGCTGCAATCTCGCACCGTGTTGCTATTGCAAAATGTGCAACTAATTTATTGTTTGCTTTGGTAAGGCCCGGTAATGGTCTGTTCAAGAGGAACAGCAATGGGTCTGGGGTATTGCGAGGTCAAAAATCCTCTGGATCCAATTTCTGATTTCCTCCCATATTGGAGAGATCCGCGGGCAGGACCACAGCATATGTAACAGGTCCGCCGATCCTCCGCACTGCCGAGGGCACAGAGGGGAGGTTCCCGGTAGGAACCTAGATAATTTCAGTGGGGTGAGGTACCATCTCATGAGGACTTTATATGCGTTCTCTTTGAGAGTGGTGCAGATGGAGATCTTTGCAGTGCCAAGTATATAGCATTCCACTCCTCATCCTCCAGGGTCTCCCCTAAGTCCGATTCCCATTTGGATCTGAAGGACGGTACCTGCTGTCCCGGCCCAGCTGAACCGATCACCTCTCCGTACAACTGTGATGTAAGTCCCTTCGTGTCGGTTTCTGCCAGACAGAGCTTTTCGAAAGTCGTCAGAGGGGGGTATGGGGCAAATTTATTATAGAATGCTCTGATCTGGAGGTATCTAAAAAATTCTGAGTGGGGTATATCTTTTTCTAACCTTATGTGATCGAATGTTTTGACCTTTCTATTGTATCCCTCCAGATCTTTCATCTGTTTATATCCTTTCTGTTTCCAAATTGAGATATTACTACCCGATAGGCCAGGTGCGAACTTGGGATTATTCCATATGGGGGACATCATAAAGTGTCTTGTCATGAGGGAGTGCCTCACCTTGGAAGCCTCCCAGATCGATAATGAGTTGGTCATTGAGGAAAGCGGTATGTCAGCGTACTTTTGGCCATGATTTATTTAACATAAATAAAGCCAAAATGGAGAAGCTATGGGGGCTATGCACTAAGCTCCGTGCTTTTGCGTCTGTTTGAAATAAAAAATCACGTCCGATACAAAGTGAAGCTGGAGACGCGATTCACTAAGGCCTAGAGGCCATTTTCTCTCGGCAGGGCCAAAAACTGGCTTATCGTACGTGCAAGCTTTTTCCCCCTGCTAGCGTTCTTAAACTTCACATACGCTAGCTGCTTTAAAAAAAAGCCGCATGTAACATTTGCATGGGGATTTGCCATCTCCATGCAAGGCTGTTACAGGCGATCGTACACTAAATAAATACATTTGAGTAATAGTGTACATGAGCAGGGGGTCTCCGGAGCTGAGCAGCATTGGTTTCAGGTCCGAGGACCCCCTACTTCAGGAGATACAGGCCCCGTTATGGGGTGCCGGTATCCCCTGCAGAATTTCAATGTCCCAGTCACGTGACGCGGACGCTTGAAAGTGCAGGGGATACCGGCACCCCATAACGGGGCCTGTATCTCCTGAAGTAGGGGGTCCTCGAACCTGAAACCAATGCTGGTCAGCTACGGAGACCCCCTGCACATCTATACTATGAAACACATGTATATTAAAAAAAGATTTAACAAACATCAATACACGACCCCCCCCCCTCCGCCCTAACACATACAGTACAATAATGTGCAAAATTACTATTATCCAGATATGGATAATAGATTATCTGCCCATTATTAAACACTGCATTAGCATACCTAAATAAAGTAAATAAAAACAGTAGCCAGCTAATCAAAAGAATACAAGCAGTAACAACATCAACAATGAATTAATTAAACCAATTAATTCCTAAACCAACTCAAAATGAGTAGTAACACTAACCAATCAAACCAATGAATTACTACAACATTAATGAATGTAAACATTAAAAGACAAAGAAATAAATTCAAACAATATCTGAAATAACCATAAAACACATTAGCTAACATAATACAACATTAACTACAAACGAACACCAATCGCAAACATTTTATTACCATTAAGCAGGAAAAAAACAAACAATCACATCCACATAAGAAATTGAAATTAAAAAAACCAACAGCAATACCAAGCCACAAATGCCCCCCAAATATTGTCATAATAATGTATTAATCTGTACCCTAAAGTGGTACAGATTAATATATTATCAGTCAATGTGCCTCCCCCAAAAAATTAAAAAACATATCCAATGAAGAAACCTGTAAAAAGAGACATTAACAAACATTCAAGATATTACTTACCATTAGAAGCGGTGGCCCTCCGACTCCCGGGGTAACAGGAAGCTCACGTACCTTGAAGGCCTCCAACAGCATCCGATGCCATCCGCCATGAAGATCCGGATCAGGTACCCAAATCTTCTTTTTTCTTTATTATTTTTTATTTTTTACATGACGTCACTTAAAGGGAATGATGCCAGTCAATTAGAATGGCTGTGCTTCATTTGCCTTTAAGATGACTTCACTAAATCCAAGATGGCTGGCGTCACATGGTATTTCAGCCAATCAGAGTGTGGAATTGGTTCCCACGATCTGATTGGCTGAAATACCATGTGACACCGGCTTCATCACGTCATCTTAAAGGCAAATGAAGCACAGCCATTCTGATTGGCTGGCATCATTCCCTTTAAGTGACGTCATGTAAAAAAAAAAAATTAAAGTCGGAACATGGTTTGAACAGCCAATCAGATGGCTGTTAACCATTTTGAGACTAAATGTGACGTCACAAGCCCTATTTAAGGCCGTGACGCTTCATTTGAGCCCAAGAAGACGACGAGACAACATTGGTTGGGATTTACCATGGTTTTTTTTTGGATTGACAGATGAAGATAGAAGATAAAGAAGATCAAGAAATGGTGACAGATGAAGATAGAAAAAGGTAATTAAAGAAAGAAAAAAGAAGATTTGGGTACCTGATCCGGATCTTCATGGCGGATGGCATCGGATGCTGTTGGAGGCCTTCAAGGTACGTGAGCTTCCTGTTACCCCGGGAGTCGGAGGGCCACCGCTTCTAAAGGTAAGTAATATATTGAATGTTTGTAAATGTCTCTTTTTACAGGTTTCTTCATTGGATGTGTTTTTTGATTTTTTTTGGGGGAGGCACATTGACTGATAATATATTAATCTGTACCACTTTAGGGTACAGATTAATACATTATTATGACAATATTTGGGGGGCATTTGTGGCTTGGTATTGCTGTTGGTTTTTTTAATTTCAATTTCTTATGTGGATGTAATTGTTTGTATTTTTCCTGCTTAATGTAATAAAATGTTTGCGATTGGTGTTCGTTTGTAGTTAATGTTGTATTATGTTAGCTAATGTGTTTTATGGTTATTTCAGATATTGTTTGAATTTATTTCTTTGTCTTTTAATGTTTACATTCATTAATGTTGTAGTAATTCATTGGTTTGATTGGTTAGTGCTACTATTCATTTTGAGTTGGTTTAGGAATTAATTGGTTTCATTGGTTAATGGTTTAATTAATTCATTGTTGATATTGTTATTGCTTGTATTCATTGGATTAGCTGGCTACTGTATTTATTTACTTTATTTAGGTATGCTAATGCAGTGTTTAATAATGGGCAAATAATCTATTATCCATATCTAGATAATAGTTATTTTGCACATTATTGAACTGTATGTGTTAGGGGGGTGTATTTAGTTAGAAATAATGTTTAGTATTTTTGTAGGCACAACATTGGCACCGCAGGCCTGCGGGTACCCCGGGACTCCCGCGGGGACAGCCAGGGACATCCGCGCGACCCCCGGCCTCCATCGAGGACCCCCGCTTGCTGAGCCGGGGACCCCCGCGGCCTCCCTCGGGGACCCTCGCCGGCCTGTTGTATGGGTGTTGCGCACACAAAAATGTAAACAAAGAAATTTTTCAAAGTCCAGTTTTTTATCACCTGCCTTGAGCTGGCGATCTTTTTTGAACGCAACTTTCGCGTACGATAACTTTGCATAGCATAGAGAATTACAGAAGGGCAGAATTGAACGCAAACAGGTTATCGTACAAGCAAAGTTGGACTTTGAAAAATTTCCAGGAAAAAGTCAGTTTAAGAACGCAAAGTGCCTGTTTGCGTGGCTTAGTGAATAGTGTTCGGCGGAACATCACGTTCTAAGAGCACTTTGCGCTCTTAAAACGACTTAACGGAACTCAGTGCATAGCCCCCTATGTGTGAAAAACTAAGTACACCCTTACTGCTTCCATAGGAATTAAGATGCTAAGTAGCAGACAGATACTGCTAATTAAATGCCCTTGATTAATTGATCATCAGCAAGTGTGACCACCTCTATAAAAGCTGAAATTTTTAGCAGTTTGCTGGTCTGGAGCATTCAGGTGTGTGTTAACACAATGCCAAGGAGGAAATGCATCAGCAATGATCTTAGAGACACAATTGTTGCTGCCCATCAATCTGGGAAAGGTTATAAGGCAATTTCCAAACAATTTAAAGTCCATCATTCTACAGTGAGAAAGATTACTCAAAAGTGGAAAACATTCAAGACAGTTGCCAATCTTCTCAGGAGTGGACGTCCCAGCAAATTCACCCCAAGGTCAGACCGTGCAATGCTCAGAGAAATTGAAAAAAAAAACCAAGAGTTACATCTCAGACTCTACAGGCCTCAGTTAGCATGTTACATGTTAAAGTTCATGACCGTACACTTAGATAAAGACTGAACAAGTATGGTTTGTTTGGAAGGGTTGCTAGGAGAAAGCCTCTTCTCTCTAAAAAGAACATGGCAGCACAGCTTAGGTTTGCAAAGTTGCATCTAAACACACCACAAGACTTCTGGAACAATGTCCTTTGGACAGACGAGACCAAAGTGGAGATGTTTGGCCATAATGCACAGCGCCACGTTTGGCAAAAACCAAACACAGCATATCAGCACAAACACCTCATACCAACTGTCAAGCACGGTGTGGAGGGGTGATGATTTGGGCTTGTTTTGCAACCACAGGACCTGGGAACCTTGCAGTCAGTGAGTCGACCATGAACTCCTCTGTATACCAAAGTATTCTAGAGTCAAATGTGAGGCTATCTGTCGACAGCTAAAGCTTGGCCAAAATTGGGTCATGCAACAGGACAATGATCCCAAGCACACCTGCAAATCTACAACAGAATGGTTGAAAAAGAAAAGAATCAAGATGTTGCAATGGCCCAGTCAAAGTCCAGACCTCAACCCAATTGAAATGCTGTGGCTGGACCTTAAGAGAGCTGTGCATAAACAAATGCCCACAAACCTCAATGAACTGAAGCAACGTTGTAAAGAAGAGTGGGCCAAAATTCCTCCACTACAATGTGAGAGACTGATAAATGCATACAGAAAACGATTACTTCAAGTTATTGCTGCTAAAGGTGGTTCTACAAGCTATTGAATCATAAGGTATACTTAGATTTTCACACATGGCTTCTCCATTTTGGCTTTATTTTTGTTAAATAAATCATGACACAGTGTAATATATCATGTGTTGTTGTTCATCTGAGGTTGTACTGTATTTACCTAATTTTAAGACCTGCTAAGGAACAGCTGATTGTTATTATGTCCTGATATGTAAAACCATATAATTCAAAGAGGGTGTACTTTCTTTTTCACACCACTGTATATGTAGAGGTATATATATATATAAATATATATATTGGGTTGCCATACTCAAAGGTAATCTTAAAACCCCGAAAGAGAGACGGTTGCATGAATACAAATTTATGCAACTGTTCAGGACACTTAGCAGTGGCCTAAACAGAGATCGAAATTTTATGAGTCATTACTGACAGTAGTGAACTCTCGTCCCATGAGCGCTAAAGGCCATGTCTGTACATACTGTGCTATATGTATGCACACACAGCTGTCTCTCACACATACTAATACTCCTTGTTTTTCCATCCCTATACACCAATAGGGACCACTAAGTATCCACACACACTTTTAGTTGTGCTACAAACTCTCACATTTCCACACCCACCCACACCATTTATATCCACTCCCACTCCACACACACCTTGTGTAAAGCACTGTATATACTGTGGGCTCTCCATTCATTTTTATTCACACTGATACACATACACACTCTTTCTTCACTTGCTTTCAGTAACCTTTTGACACCTCTAGCCATAAAACACATCCACACCGGGGGGAAGGAACAGCACAGATAACATTCCAAGAGACACTGTTTTTAAGTATACCTTTTGCTTCATTCATTGCAGCATCGCCGGAAGAAGAGATCAGTGTATCTCGAAAGCTCACACAAATAAAAGCATTTCGTTAGCCACAGAACGGTATCATCTATTTATTTTTTGATTATTGAAGCTCGGCTAACACGGTACTGATACCTCTATATATATATATATATATATCAAGGAGGAGAACATAATCCCCATTAGGAACAAAACTTGGTGAATATATATTATATGAATGTGAGAACTTAAAGTGAAACAATTAATTTTATATGTGTCCTAAATTAGAACTACAATTAGTGAATCATGTGAATGTGAATGCAGTGTGATAATGATATCACATGAAATCATTTCAACTGAAATGAGTTATATATAATAACAAACAAGTGCAAAGTCTTGATTAGTGTAAGAATAGAGGGAAGGGAAAACAGATAAAACAGAACAATAATACTGGAAAACACAATGCATACGGTATATATAAATGTTTGTGAAACCAATAGAAACTTCATATATATCTATATATATGTAGATATATATATAAATACCCACTGACATATGTATATACAATCATTGCCTATATATATATTTAGCCAACCTGGCTGAATAGTAAAATCCTTTATTTGCAACCTAATTAAAATTAATTAAGAGGTAATTATATTGAATTAGGAGTATATACACCTTAATGAAAATAAGAATGAGAATAAAAAATAAATCAATGTAATGCAACATATAATACATAATAATTCAAATAATGTGGACAAATAACATTCTTTGAACCTGATTACTTCTTTTAAAAAAATGTGTAATATCCACTACATCATTAAAGCCCTATTTGGTTCTAAGCTTAAAAATCCAATATTGTTCCCTGCGTAGCAGGGGCATCTCTATTGTCACTTCTAAGGCCGAGTCCATAGCAGGGGAGGCCGCGCTGAGCCGTGCGGGCGCACCACGCTGAGCCCCTGCATCCTCCATGAGGATGTCTCTAGAGGGGGCTCACGCGAGCGCCCGCAGGCGTGCTGCGGCGCTGGATTTTTCAGCCGACAGCCAAACTGTTTTTCAGAGCACTGTCGGCTGAAAACCTCCAATCAGCGCTGAGCAGCGTCAACGTCACGGCGCCGTGACGTCGGCGCCGTGACGTTGACGTCGGTGCATCGCGGGCGATTGGCCCAGCGACATCACTGCCCCGCCTCCCTCAGTCTTCCCCGCCTCCTGATCGCGCCCGCTGGCTCGCCTGCATGGGCATGAAATCGCGCAGATTTCAGCAGGCGAGCCTCAGCGTCAGCGCGCCTCAGCCCTGCTATCCCCTCTATGGCCCCAGCCTAATATTATCCTTATAGGATTCAACAGCTGAGAAGTGCAATGCACGTGGGTTACTATCATGGGTACAATGAATGTGGTCCAACAAAAAAGTGATGGGTTTACCTTTATTTAGGACATTTTTAGTAATATTTTGAATATTCCTAAGGTGCTCAAAAATCTGTATTTTGAGATTTCTAATCGTCATCACCATATATTGAATCCCACTGTCGCATTGCAGTAAATATATCACAAATATACTTTTACAATTAATAAATGAATGTACTTCAATGCTTTGATTACTGACAAAGGATTCGCGAGCTTTACAGCCAGAACACACATAGCACCAATTGGACCTGGATACCTAAACAAAAGTCAAGTTTTGATTAGGCACCAAAGTGGGGCCAAAATAGATTTCAAATATCTTTCTTAGAGACAACTTTGGGCCATGAAGGTAAAATACTACCCAGGTTAGGATCTAGTTTCAAAATATTCCAATGGTGGGACAAAATATTCCTGGTTTTACGGTGAGCACCATTGAATTGGGTAATGAGCAAAGGAACCTCTCTGTCCAATCCCTTAGAATGTTTAGAGCATACTGCTACATTACCATTGGTATCACATTCTCAATTGTATTGGAAGAGACTGAAGGCCCATTAAGAGGCATATGTCTAGACCTCTGTTGGGTAGCCTCACGATATTTTAAGAGGGGACCTCTATCCTGTCCACTGCTCATGGTCCCTTCTGGTTTTAAACCCTTTTCAGTCTTCTATCTCCCTCATGCAAAGGGGCAATTTGTAGAGATTTTTAGCAAATTGGTAGAGGATGACTTTTTGAAGCTTTGGTCTCGTCAGCGTGAGTTTAACTATAATTTGGACTCACAAGAATATAATGCCAGTCAGAAATTGAAATCTAATACAGGAATTATCAGGGTGGTGGATAAGGGCGGCGGGATCGCCATTCAGAATTCGGGTGATTATCATTTAGAGAGAAGTGAACAAAAACAATCAGGGCACTCACATGCTGTCCACGGTTGAGTGAAAATAGGTAACCAGGTACTTCAGGAACAAAAAGGCTTTATTTGAACATACAAAAATGGGTGTTTCAGTAGGGAACAGTCCTCCCACGCGTTTCACGCAAGTGTTACGCTTTCTCAAGACTTGCGTGAAACGTGTGGGAGAACTGTTCCCTACTGAAACACCCTTTTTTGTATGTTCAAATAAAGCCTTTTTGTTCCTGAAGCACCTAGTTACCTATTTTCACTCAACCGTGGACAGCATGTGAGTGCCCTGATTGTTTTTTTGTTCACTTCTATCTACTGTTTTCCTCTGCGGCACCCGGAAGAAGGGATGGAGAGAGGAGGATTTACCAACCATACGGACGAGAGGCTTGGATCGGGACAGCCAGCAGCGGGAATCGGAGTTGAATGGGAGGTTACACACATGAGGTAAGAAGATTTGTGTATATACCTCTAGTACCTCCCACTCTGTCCTTAAATGCTGTGTTTATTGGCACGATCCAGCCCCAGGTCTTACGGAGTGTAGCTACAACATTGCTATCCCGAAGATATACATCTCACCGACGGAGCAAAAATCCTCCCTCCGCTCCCCACCTCCCTGATCGAGGTCTGGAACGAACGAAATGTATTGGCACATCACTGGAACAGGGTAAAACATTTTTTTTACCGTCTCAGTGATGTGCCAATACATTTTTCAAACCGCTGTTAGTTCCAGCCCTTGTTTTTTTCCTATATGCTGTGCACCGCCATTCCATCCTCCATAGCTGCATATCTTCCTCAGGACAGGAGCTCACCATCAGAAGTCCACAGTAATCGGGATCCCGTGAGTACCTCCACAGTCTCTTTTTCAATAGAAATTGTTCCCTCCATATACATATTGTGGACTGTGTTAATCCTTTACTGCATGCTATACTGTACATTGGATTGTTAAGAACAGAGACTGTGCCTACATTTTGGTTTCCCTTGGGATCGGATCCCAGTCACTCTCTCTCTGTCACATTTGATGTATATTGATATGTTTTTTTTAATTCAGTTACTTCAATGAAGAGGACTTACCTTATTTTGTGGGATCCATTATTTCTAAGTTCATGTGGACGTATCAATCATTACACATACTATTTAAACACTCCATGGTGGCCCTAATACTATTATCCAAATTGACATTTTTACCAAACCCCATTCCAGGAACTCTTATTTACACGCTAAGAGTAGTCATCCCAGATCCTTGATTCGTGGGATCCCCAAGGGTCAATTTTTAAGATACAAAAGATTATGCTCTAACCAGGATACTTTTCTTCAACATTCACAGACATTCAGTTCTAAATTCTTAGAAAGAGGTTATTCTAAACATGATGTAAACCAAGCTTTTATGAATGCAGAATCCGTTGCTCGAACAAATCTAATTAAATATAACAAACAAAAGAAGAGTCGGTTCTGTGATAGTCCTTTATTTATCACCAAATATAGTAAACAGGCATCACAGATCCGACATATTGTGTCCACACATTGGAGTGCACTTGAATTGGACCCTGATTTAAAAAGTATCACCCAACATGGACCTAGGTTCGCATTCAAAAAGGCAAACACTTTAGCTTCTTCTATTTGAAAAAGTCTCTTTCAGTCAGGACATCAATCACGCGTGAGTAACATACCTAAAGGTTTCCACAAATGTGGGTTCTGCAGATACTGTCAATATGCCCTACCAACCAAAAGGGTTCACACACTATATCCTGTTACTAGGCACAGGATTAGTACTTTCATCAATTGCCATACCAGCTATGTGGTGTATGTCATTATCTGTGGATGCAATCTTAAATATGTAGGCAGGACCATACGATCTTTACATATTAGGATTTCCGAACACACTAGACTCATTAATAAAAAGGATATTTTACATCCGGTGTCAAAACACTTTATCCAATGTCCCTTTGGTGGTTTAGCGAATGTTCGTTTTTTCGGTATTGAACATGTTCCCCCTAATATCAGAGGTGGAGACAGGCTTAATCGCCTTAACAAAGCAGAAATGAAATGGATTTTCTCCCTTAATACTCTTCAACCAAATGGTTTGAATGTGGAATGGGCTTTACAACATTTTCTTTATGATTAATTATTTTGGTCTTTCCCCTTCTCTTCCTCCCCCTCCCTCCCCCTCTCCCTCCTCCCCCCCTCCCCTTTTTCCTGGTTGCTCCCCCCCCCTTTTTTGAGACATGTTCATTTCATTATTATCATTAATTTGTTTATGATTGTTGTTATCTACTATATCTATTTTTATATATGTTCAACTAGTTCATATCATCATTTACTATGTGACTGGGTATCTCATTAATGATTTTTATGTATATATATTTTTGTGCATCAATAGTATATTTCTTGAATTGTTGTTGTTTTTAAATTCATTTGCAGACCATCTATTAATACCCCCGTTTATACATCTCTAAGCGTGGTGTATTAATTAATATAGCTTATAGAGTTTCTAGATTTGGTCGCAATTTTACTTTTGTATATGTTCCTGCAAATCTCTGCTATACATGCCATTCTGTCCACCTGCTGCCCATCGGCTGATGAGCAGCAGATACAGGTGTTTCAGTTTGAATTGTGTATATTAGGGCTTTCGGTTTTACTGACGGATCACTCTTTGACAAAGGCCTGAGGGCTGAAACGCGTCAGAGGATCCGTCAGCTGTATACTTTGTTCACAATAAAATTCTTTTAGTTACCATCTGAAGCCATCCTCCGCTTTGTTTCACGGCTGTGCGCTGTTACCTGCCTCCTGTGGGAGGAGTTCCTGCTCTGCTTCATTTCAGACCGCACGCCGGGTTGCTGTTTGTTTTTACTGATGACGTCATCACCGCCGGTCACGTGACTGCCCTGTGCGACGGAAGAGTTGCTAGACGGGTTGGCGGTGCAACAATTACTGAAGGATCCATGAGGCTCGGCAGTACACACTCCACTAACCGTGAGTCTCTCTAACTCAATGTTATTTGTGCTCATCACGGAGCCAGTTGCTGGAAGAGACTTTACATCACTCATTGGAAGTGTTGCCATGGCCTGCCTCATATCTTGCTATACATTTACATTTCAGTGACTGTTTTGGCTTCTAGAGCACCTGGTGGGTTAACCCCTGTTCAACCCTTTTCTACTATTTAAACTTGTAAATACTTTTTGGATAAATTACACATACAGTAAGGTTTTTGCTACACTTTTGTTTTTGGGTTTATTCCATTTTTCTTGTCCAGAAAATCGTTCAGACCATCTAGTCTATAGCCACTATTCTTAAAACAAGATAACACCTGGCCAGAGGGGGAGCTATGTATTTTTCAGCCCCGGGCAAGGTACACTAACTACCCTCCACATTATTTTCAATAGAAGCATGGCAAATAATCCTGTCATTTTTTCATCGTTTGAATGGTCTCTCTCGCTTCCTTTCTTTCACCCCGCTTTTCTCTCTCCGAACCCTTTCTCTGTATCACTCCTTTACTCACCCTCCTTTCTTTCTCCTCCACACACACACCCCTCTCTCCCCCCTTTTTCTATCTCCCCCTTTTTATCTCTTTCACCCTTCCCTCCCCATTCTCTTGTCCCATCTTTCCCTCCTCCCCTTCTCTCTCCCCCACCAGTTTCTCTTACTCCCACCTCTAGTCTCTCTCACTCCTTCCCACCAGTCTCTCTCTCCTCCCTCCTCCACCACCAGTCTCTCTCAATTCTCCCCCTCCATCAGTTCCTCTCAAATCCGCCCTCCCTCATCTCTCTCAACTCCCACCCCCTATCTCTCTCAACTTCCCCCGTCTCTTTCCTACTCCTGTCTCCCTCAACCCCTCCTTACCCCCCCCCAGCCTCTCTCAACTCTCCCTCACAAAAGTCCCTACCTATGGAGCATGGGGGTCCGTCCTGGAGGCAGACACCGGAAGTTGTGACTGACTTCTGGGTCGGACCCAACCCCCCTTTGCAGCCGCACTCTGTGCCGTCCTCCTCCACTTCTACTTCCGCCGCCATCACGCTCCCTCTTGCTCCCTCCTCCACTGCTTTCCTCCAACCACGCACATGCCCACCCACCTGCGCCCCCTGACCCTGTGCACCTGGGGAAGCTGCCCCCGCTCATGCATATTGGAACATTTAGGCACAATCAGAAATAGAATAGAAACCCTGATTTCTAAACATGTTAATGAACTACATAAAGGAAACACCAACAGTTTGAAGTTCCAAGGAATTTATCAAAAATCATTAGGAATTAGAAAAGAAGACTTGGATAATGCCTTTTTGTGTATAGAATCCAAATGGATTTACACCTTAAGAAATCTATCCCCAAGAGGTTTAAATTAAGGGTTTTCTAGACCGCATTCCCCTAAAATACAGCCGGTCCTCACTTATCCAACATAATGTGTCCCACAAACCTCAGATTGACAACAGAACGTCAACTTGCGGCTCCATGATAATCCGCGGTGGTGAGCATCGGATAAGCGGTTCCGACGTCGGATAATGGGGCCAGCGGACTGCATTATGCGGAGTTGGATAAGGCACTCGACAAAAAGAGGGCCGTCAGATACAGAGGACCACCTCTTGCTAGAAGAAATAAAATCGAAGATTTTGTATATCCAGTGGCGGCCGCCTTTAGTCTCCTGCGGCCGTTTCCCTGCGATTTTTGAAATCGCGGACAGATGCGGGCCGTTTTTGGCCGTTTTGGGCGCCGCGGGCGCTTTCAATGTTAAGTGCCATTAGCGCTTATCGTCATTGCGGCTGACGCGCGGGAAACTTCGTGACAAACGGAGAACATCCCCGCATTTTTACGGGCAAGTAGGAGGTTAAAAGGGGTCGCGGTTAATATATATATAACAAAATAAGACTAATTTTTGGATAGTGGGAAATATAAATATAAAAACCAAGAAAATTATTAAACATTAAACCGTAATGATTAAAAGAAAAACCGTTGATAGTATCTGTGAAGTAGAACAATGGAAAGTAGGTGTAGGTAGGAAGGTTCTTCATAATAACATAACAAATCTAACATATATAGAAAAAAATAACAATTGTAAATATTAGGGATAAATAAACTTTCTTTTTAAGCATTAAGTAAAAAGAAGAATGATAACAAAGCACAAAGATGCGAAAAATAAAGCATAGGATGCCGAGGTTTTATAATCCAATGTGATATCCACTTTGAATTAATCCCTTCTCGCTTCCCTACCGATAGATCTAAAGTGGCTTATATCATTGCATTGCTAACCGGAGATGCATTGGCTTGGGCATCTCCTATCTGGGAGGCCTGAACTCACGCAGAACTTTTTTTTTTTTTAAAGTTTCAGCAGGTCTTTGACACTCCTGGCTGCGAGGCTGCTGTGGCCTCTTCTCTTTTCCACATCACCCAGGGCCACCGGACCGTCGCGAGTATGCTCTTGAATTTCGGACTGCGGAAACTGGTTGGAACAACGAGGCTTTAACTGCAGCCTTCTGGCAGGGCCTCTCTGACTCCTTGAAAGATCAATTGGCTGTTACATATAGAGAGTGGGACACTGTGGATGCGAAAAACCTCCTTAATATAGAAGACCTTTGAGAGGTGTGAAATGAGCCTGTTTCGAAAATCAATCTACAATGACAAGAATAGAATTCATTCCTTTAGAGGCAGGAAGCTCGACAATAAAGTCCATTGAAAGGTGGGTCCATGGACGATCCAGAATAGGTAGTGGCGAAGCAGACCAGACAGCTTGTTGCGGGTGGATTGGTTTCGGGCGCAGGTAGAGCAAGAACTGATGAATTCCTTAATATCTTTCAGCATGTTCGGCCACAGAAGGTGCATCTAATTAGATCCGATGTCCTCTTATTACCCGGGTGACCTGCCGACCTAGAAGAGTGACCCCATCAAGGATTTTCTGGTGGAACTGCGGAGCAGCACACAAGCAACCCTCTGGCACCTCCATACCCCCGGGAATTTGCGTCTGAGTCTCCAAGATCTGATACAGTACATCGAAAGAATTTGCAGAAATGATATATTTAGAAGGAAGAATGTTCCCTGGGATATCTTCAGATTTATCTTGACTGACAAATTGATGAGATAAAGCATCGGCTTTGAGATTCTTGGTACCGGGAATGTAGGATATAATGTAATTGAATCTTGAGAAGAAGAGAGCCCAGTGGGCCTGACGAGAACCGAGGCAACGAGCACCCTCGATATACAATACATTTTTATGGTCCGTGAGGATTGAGATGGGATTTTCAGTACCCTCCAGGAGATGTCTCTATTCTTCCAGTGCATGTTTGATGGCCAGAAGCTCTCTGTTACCAACGTCGTAGTTTTGCTCTGCGGAGGAGAATTTCTTAGAGAAGAACCCACGGGAGTGTCATTTATCCTGGGGGTTTTGTCTTTGTGAGAGTATGGCTCCTGCTCCAATATCCGAAGCGTCTACCTCCAAAGTGAAAGGGAGGGTAGGATCAGGATGGCGTAAAATGGGGGCAGATACAAATGCCTTTTTAAGGGATTCGAAGGCCTGGCATGCTTCGGAAGGCCAGGAAGAAGTACAGTATCTGCGCCATTTTTTGTCAGAGCAGTGATAAGAGCCTCGGTTGCGGAAAAATTACGGATAAACTTCTGGTAATAATTGGCGAAGCCAAGGAATCGTTGGATCGCTTTAAGAGAAGTGGGCTGGGGCCAATCTACAACTGCTTTAAGTTTTCCCGGGTCCATGGTGAATCCCTCATCAGAAATGATATAACCTAAGAAGGAGGTTGAGGTTTGGTGAAACATGCACTTCTCCATCTTGGCATGGTGGTTCTCGCGAAGGCGAGAAAGAACTAGCTTGGTGTGCTGGATATGTTCTGATAAGGATTTTAGAAAAAATAAGGATGTCGTCGAGATATACAATAACAAAAGTATTTAGGACATCACAAAAAATCTCGTTCACAAACTCCTGAAAGACCACTGGTGCATTACATAGTCCAAAAGGCATAACTAAATATTCGTAGTGGCCGTCCGGGTGTTAAAAGCCGTCTTCCATTCGTCCCCTTGTCTTATGCGTATGAGATTGTAAGCCCCGCGGAGATCGAGTTTAGAAAAAATACTCGCTCCCTGCAAACGATCAAAAAGTTCTGAGATGAGAGGCAATGGGTAGCGGTTCTTTAGGGTAATTTTGTTAAGGCCTCTGTAATCTATGCATGGCCGAAGGGACCCATCCTTCTTAACGATAAAGAACCAAGCCCCAGCAGGGGAAGTAGAATTTCTGATGAAGCCTTTCTTTAAATTTTCCTGAATATATTCGGACATGGCCTTGGTTTCTGGAAGGGACAAAGGATAGGATCTGGCCTTAGGGAGAGTGGTGCCAGGCAGAAGGTCAATGGGGCAATCAAAGGGACGATGAGGGGGAATAACCTAATAACGGACTTTGTCGAAAACGTCAAGGATTTCTACATATACTTCGGGTAGAGAGGGCTTAACAGATGAGATGGTCTCTAGACCAGCGAGAATTTGCACCGAAGAGGAAAGAATGTTCTTTAAGGGACGTATCCATCGTATGGGTTCCTTGGCACTCCAGTCTATAACAGGATTATTTTGCTGGAGCCAAGGTAGACCCATGATTACCTGCACTGACGGAAAGTGGATTACGTCCAGAGAGATCACCTCCTTGTGTCCATCCTTCGTGGAGAGCGAAAAGGTTGGTGTCTCCAAAGATATGAAGGCTGGCTGGAGAGGACATCCATCAATGGCTTCGAGACCGACGGGGTACAGACTTCTTTACCAAAGGAATCCCATGTTTGATAGCGAAATCCTGATCCACAAAATTTCCCCCAGACCGGGAGTCAATGAATGCGAAAGCAGAGATTCGGAAGCCAGGACCCTCGAGAACGATTGGGAGCATAATTCTTTTTGGCAGGGTTTTCTTCATAGAGGGGAAGGAGGAAATGGTACCCAATGAGATCCCCTCATACCTCATTAGGCGCTGGCATTTCCGGGCTTCGTGAGACAGCGATGCACCAGATATCCTGTCAGTCCACAGTAGAGACATAGACCCTCATTCCTCCGGCGTTGTCTCTCCGAAGGTGAGAGTTGGTGACTACCCAACTGCATGGGTTCCGGTGCCTCAAGAGCTGAGAAAGCGGTAGGAGAAGATCTGCGGAGAGGAGTGTCATGATAATGTCATGAGATATTGGGTATTTTTAATCCCTTTGGTGCTTGAGGGGTTAATGAGCTACATTTGTGCAACAAGATACCAAATGCTGGGTTTGAAACTGGTCAGGACTGTTTCTGTCTGCTCTGAATTTCAAAGGAACTTACTTGGGGCGGGGGTCCGTCCGGGATAGCCCACTCAAGGTGTCACTTGTTTTAATCAAAGAAGAGCAGCTTCAAAGTATTCTGTAGACAGGGGTGGGCTTAAGGCACCATCATAAGAAAGTATTGTATCTAAGTCTGGGGGAGATTGTTTCAAGTCAGATCTGTCCAGGGGCATGCTTGGAAAGCATGGCAGAACTCATCTTCTGAACCAGTGCCTCTGGGAAAAATCCATACTGTAGCATGTGGTAATGTACTGTATAGGATTTTCTGTTTTACCCCTTTTATTTTAAGAAGCTGCTCTGCCTTATATTGTAATTGTATGTTTATTTTGTAATACCTTTTCTGTAATTCAAGCACTGTATTTTTATATATATTAAACCATTTAATAAGTAATGCTTTGGGCTCTGAATGAACTTTGTGCACGCTGGAGAGAATAACTTGCTAAAATCAGGCACATGTTACTACAACTGATTGTGTGTTAGAGTGCATAGTTTTTCCTATAATAAACAGGGACCTGAGGTACAACCCATTTGAGGGACCCCTGAGCGGGTGAAGAGGGGGTACGCTTGCGAGCGTCGGTATTAACCCTTGTCCCGTATGCAGGTCACGTGCTAGCAGGGGGTTGTACGTGACAAATGGTGGCATAGCGGTGGGATAACAATTTGTAATTTTGTTAATATCAGAGCTTTTTAGTGGTTTGCGTTTATGCCTGTGGGATAAACGAAACATTAAAAAGTGACTGACCAGTGTGAGTCTTGCGAGAGATCACAGCTCAGTACCCCAAAGCGATTACACAGTGCTATTTTTATAAAACATACAAGCAGACAGTTTCGTTCCCCCCCCCCTATTGTTTTTCTTTTGCTATCTTTTTATTTTGAGTAAAGTGTAGTGAATATGGCTACTTTATACCGACGCCAGACAAAAGAGGCACTGATGGCTCTGTGTGAGGAGCGTGATCTCCAAGTCTGGGTAAAAATAAAGAAGAGCTCGTACAAATCTTGCTGGAGAAAGATACTGAGCAAGATGCTACACTGGGCCAGGACGACCACAGCAGCGGAACGGAGGGTGGCTTAGCCCTGGAAATTGCCCATGGGTCAAGGAACCCAGGACTATCATATTCTGAGGACTCCAGCAGTTCTCAGCCTGCCAGTGCCTTGGATGTGTACTTGCAAACTACTCTCAAGTACCTAGGACCAGCAGATGACGCAACGCGATTGCAGCTCATCATCCAGTTCCAAGAACGCGAAGCAGAAAGAGAAAGACAAGCTGCAGAAAGAGAAAGGCAAGCTGCAGAAAGAGAAAGGCAAGCTGCAGAACGTGACGCAGCGAGATATGCTGCAGAACGTGACGCAGAAAGAGAAAGACAAGCTGCAGAAAGAGAAAGGCGAGCTGCAGAACGTGACGCAGCGAGATATGCTGCAGAACGGGAGGATGCGAGATATGCTGCAGAACGGGAGGATGCAAGATATGCTGCAGAACGGGAGGATGCGAGAAACGCGGCGGACCTAAGGCACCAGCTGGAACTTGCCAAGCTCCAGAGGGAATCGCCAGCACCCAGCAGCGGAGATTCCAGCACGTCCAGGCCACGGATGGAGCATTTCCCCAGCCTGGCGAAAGATGGGGATCTGGACACTTTCCTGCGGGGTTTTGAAAAAACCTGCAGGCAGCATCAGTTGCCGCGTGCCCGGTGGGCGGCATATCTTACACCCACCCTTAATGAAAGAGCCATGAATGTCGTCGCAGATCTGCCGGAGCACCTGGACCAAGATTACGAGGCCATCAAAGCTGCATTGCTGCACCGTTTCAATGTCACCCCTGAAACCCACAGGCAAAAGTTCAGGGCCCTTCAGCACGAGGGTCCCGGCGGCTTTTCTGAGCTGGTGGGGCGCCTGACATCTCTGTGCAAGCAATGGGTTGGAGGGCTGCTGCCTCTGGAGAGGATCACCCCTCGGGAGTACGCCTAGGTGCTTGTGTGGTATCTGGGTCGCGAGAAAACAGAGGTGCCCACATGCAATCAGTCCGGGTGGGTCAGAAACTCACCAAAGGACTGAGAGACTCTGGCGCTACCCTTACCCTGGTGCGGCCAGGACTGGTGCAGCCTGAGGAAATCATTCCTGGGAGGGTTCTGCATATGGGGGTGGCGGGAGGAGGCCGCCATGTTTTGCCAGTGGCAAAGGTATACTTGAATTGGGGTACTGGGCAGGGAGTGCGGGAGGTGGGAGTAATGAATGATATTCCTGCTAATGTGTTGCTAGGTAATGATCTTGGAAAGATGGTTACCTACTATGAGACCGCTGTGACCCAACCAGCTCAGGGACACACTGAACAATTCCAGGTACTAACGCCCGCTGGGTACTGGGGAAGGGTGACTGACAGGGGTCGCACCAGAGTAGGGGGGGTTTGGGAGCCTCCCCATACCATCTCTCCCCATAAGCCCGACCGTCCACCAGGGAAAGAGAGAGAGGGGCTGGGAGAGACGTATACAGCCAGACCACGAGGCACAGGGACTGTCCGCCGAGGGAAGAGAAAGCGAGGCTGGGAGAGATATATACAGCAAGACCGCGAGGCACAGGGACAGTCAGCCGAGGGAAGGGAGAACGAAGCTGGGGAAGCGATATACAGCAGGACAAAGAGGAACAGGGACCGTCCGCAGAGGGACGAGAGAGCAAAGCGGGGAGAGAGATATACCGCAGGACAGCGAGGCACAGGGACCGCCCGCAGAGGGAAACAGGATCGAGGCTGGGAGAGATATATCTACCCCAAGAGAAAGCAAGACCGTGAGGCACAAGGACAGTCAGCAGAGGGGAGAGAGGGCGAGTCTGGGAGAGAGGTATCCAGCAAGAAAAAGCAAGACAGCGAGGCACAGGGACAGTCCGCAGAGGGAAGAGAGAGTGAGGCGGGGGCAGATATATCCAGCAGGGAAAAGCAAGACAGTGAGGCACAGGTACAGGCCGCAGAGGGAAGAGAAAGCGAGGCTGGCGTAGATATATCCCACAAGAAAGAGCAAAACAGCAAGGCAGAGGAAAGGGTAAAGGTTTTATTTGTTTGAGCGCGGGACTAGCGTGTAAGCCAGTCCCTTCGCTCATCTTAAGGAGGGAGATGTCATGATAATGTCATGAGATATTGGGTATTTTTAATCCCTTTGGTGCTTGAGGGGTTAATGAGCTACACTTGTGCAACAAGATACCAAATGCTGGGTTTGAAACTGGTCAGGACTGTTTCTGTCTGCTCTGAATTTCAAAGGAACTTACTTGGGGCGGGGGGTCCGTCCTGGATAGCCCACTCAAGGTGTCAATTGTTTTAATCAAAGAAGAGCAGCTTCAAAGTATTCTGTAGACAGGGGTGGGCTTAAGGCACCGTCATAAGAAAGTATTGTATCTAAGTCTGGGGGAGATTGTTTCAAGTCAGATCTGTCCAAGGGCATGCTTGGAAAGCATGGCAGACCTCATCTTCTGAACCAGTGCCTCTGGGAAAAAATCCATAGCATGTGGTAATGTACTGTATAGGATTTTCTGTTTTACCCCTTGTGACATAGTCCAAAGATGTTAGGCAGCTTTCTGCCCATTTTAGAGCAGAAAGTGCAGGAATAGTTACAAATGATCCGTTCCACAGCTTCCCATTAACTCAGGCAGCTGGATGGAAAATCCAGACCACAGATTACCATGGCTCTAGTTCTCCCTCACCTGCTCTTCTAATCACATGCACAGGTATTTAGAGCAGAGAGGTTTTGCATTTCTCTCTCTCTCCTTGGAGCCTGGAGGCTGGGGGTATCGCTGCTCCCCTGCATCCAGTATCGGGGTTGACGGCTCCTCCAAGTATCACAGTACCAGAGGATTTGCCTGGACACGGGACCGAGTTCCCACCACGAACAGATAAGACCAAACAAATGTTTACTGCTGTTGCTAAAAGACTGTGCTGTATCTAAGTGACCCTAACTGAGAGAGCATTGTTTTAAGCTGGGGAACCAGGTTAGTTGGCCAGCAGCTGTTAGAGAGACTGATTCTATGTGTAGTTAGATCCCTGAGAGGGATAGGATTTTGTTTATATAATTTGGTTTCTTTTTATTTGAAATAACAGTGTGGGAAATACTGTAACAATGAAATGAGTGAACTGCTGAATGAAAGTATCTGAGTACCTCTAACCTACACATGTTAAAGCTGCAGTACCTTACTTGGATGAAAATAAAGCAGGCAGAAGCCTGAGTTAAGCAGCTTAATACTTTGCATGATCCTGTTTTTGTATTAAATAACCCTAGAAGACTGTGTCGGGAAGAACCCAGACAGACGTCAGCACTACAAAAGAGGGGCGTTTGTCACATATGGTGGAGAATGCGGGCAGACACTAAAAAGTCTGTGGGTTTGCAAATAAATGCGGGGGGTTAAAATGGCCGCCCAGCTGAACTAAAGTACAGATGCTATGAGTGAAGTCTGTCCCGCTGTGTATATCAGTTGTGCTTCTAGCATACACAGAGAATGTGCGAAGTGTGGATGCAATAGCACCCTGAACCCAAACAGAAAACCAAAATGTTTTGCTGAAGAAAAAAAAAAAAATTTTGCATCTAGCAAGTGCTGTTTGTAAAGCTTATGCCTTTTGCTGAAGTGAGTGAATTTGCAGCTAGCAAGTGCTGTATGTAAGCTGCTGAAGTAAGTGAAATTGCAGCTAGCAAATTGTCCCTGCCGGGTTTCTAAAATGGCCGACGTGAAATGTTTGTTGTGTAATGTACGTAACCATACAAAACAGTGTCCCTTCAGGCCATACTATGATCACGACCCTGGAGGAGAGCCGTACCCACAGATGAATTTAGTATGCTGGGCCTGTCGTGAAGTAGGTCACATGGAAGATGTGTGCCCCAAAATTTTCAAAGACAAACAGCTGCAAAAGCAAGCAACGCCCTGTGAGTGCAAGCAAGATGTGGAAGCTGATACCAGTGAGTGTGTGCCCAGTACCACTGATATCTCTGGAGCTAATAAAGCAAAAAGAAAGAAAACTGTTCCTCAAGTCACAGGGGAAGTGACCGAGCCACTTGAACCTGCACTGTCAGGACATGCGTCAGAAAGGCGCCGAGATGAGCAACAGCCCATAGGGCCTGGCACAATCGTCCCAGGAATGACGACACGCCTAGAGATGACAAAGGCTACTGCTACCATCATAGGCAGAGAGCCAAGCGAATCAAAGAAAACAAGAACTGACTGGAAACTATGCTATGAGATGTCCCAGAAAGATGTGCAAAACTTCATCACAGAGTTGGGGGTTTCTCGGCAAGAGGCTAGCGCGCTTAAAGCAGAGCTGGAACTCTCACGCCATGAGGTCTACGCTCGCAGCACAGAGCTGTGTACATTGAAGAAAACCTATGAGAATACCCTGAGTAATTTAGAGACTGTAAAAAGAGAGAATGTAAGTCTGACACAGAAAAATTCAGACTTGACTGACCAGATCAGTGAAGGTGATGAGAAGCTTCACCAAGCAGAAAAAGTGGAGAAGCAATTGATCCAGGAAAAGTTAGAAATGCAGGAAGCACTGCAGAATACAGAATCAGCGGCGATCCAGGCGACACAAACTGCAGAGCTCCAAAAAATGGAGGCGCTGATGCAAACCCAGAGCAAGCACCAGAAAGAGGTGAAGACCCTGAGGGAGGTCTGGCACGATCAGGTTGAAGAGCTGCAGAAGCAGATGGCTGAGCGCGAGATACAGTGCGCCAAGAGAGAGGAGGTGTCCGTCCGTCAGGTGGTTTGCCTGACACTGCGCTATAAAAGCGAGATGGCCGATATCTACAAGCAGCTGGACCACACGGCAAATGAGGGGGCCCAGCTGCAGCTGGAGCTGGACAAGACCCGGAAGGAGCACCTGCAGCTGCAGGTCAAGAATAGAGAAAATGAAACAGAGTTAAACCTCGCTCTGAAACAGATGACGGACATGGGAGAAGCGGCTAAAGTGGTTCAGTCGGGCTATCAATCCTACCTCCTAACCAAGCAAGCTGTACGTTCCTATACGTGTATCTTCAATGCTGTTGCAATATTACGATTTGCTATAAAGATGAAGTTGGAGAAAGAGATTCCAAGGCTAAAAGAGACACGGTCACAAAAGGAGACCAGGGAAAGTAAACTCAATGCCCTCACTGATGACAAAGAGGAAGGAGAAAGAATTGACTTTGATTGTGCTGCTGTTATTCCAGAAACAGATAGGCACCCTCCTGAGAATATTCTCCCTGATCTGGAATTCAAAAATCCAGATCCTCAATTTCATTTACGTTGTCCAGAAGATTATCAAACTAGTGGACACACCCAGGACAACACAGAAGATGTTTTAGCCAAGTGGGTGGCAGTTCCTGAAAAAACAAACTTGTTGACAGATCCTGATGACATGGTTAATATGGACTACGTTTGTACAGAGGCAACTAGGTCTCCAAAACCCAAAGGCCTGGTAATGGCCACAAAAGGGAAATCAAAGATTGAAAAGAAAAAACAACGAAGGTTAACACGGCGCCTGAATAGTTCCATATCTCACCAATCTGGACCACACTGTGGAGCCAAGGAGAATCTGGTCCAAGGGTCTCATCAGAAGCTAAAGAAACAGTCCAGTCATTTGCAGGTTGCAGCGGGCTATGAAATAAAGTCAAAGGATGCAATAGACTGGAAGTCAAAAAAAAAAAAAAAAAATGTTTGGGGGAACTGACCGATTTTTTTTTTTATTACACGTGTGGACTATGTCACGGACACTTAACTTTGCAAATAAGCATTTGGTCAATATTACAATGTTATATTGGTTCTCTGTGTTGAAAATGTAGCTAAACTACAAATTAATATACAGGGTTGATGGCCCTTAAGATTACAAGGCTGTAGTATAAGAAAAAAAAAAAAAATATTGGTTGCTTACAATATGGAAAAAAAAAAAAAAAATGCCCTTTTTGGTTGGTAAATTTATAATGAGGTTCATATTCTAGAGTAGAAAAACCCAGGGAGGTAATAGAAATTGTCTGGTTTTGTGAATATATTTAGCAGATCCTGGGTTGCAAGAATGTGTGCTAGACATTTATTTTTCAAAATAGTTCCCTAATAGAGAGCAACAAAAAAAAAAAATATGTTTGCCAAGTATAGTCTCTTATGACGAAACCTATTGTCCATAATTGCCGTGGAAAAAGTTCATATTCGTGTCATGTGAATACTTAATGTTGTACTGAGGAGTTAGCTCAAGTATTTCAGGTAGGACGCTCACCCCAGTGAGGTCCATGGCCGCTCACCCCAGTAGGTGTGAGCTGGGGAGGGGGATATGTGACATAGTCCAAAGATGTTAGGCAGCTTTCTGCCCATTTTAGAGCAGAAAGTGCAGGAATAGTTACAAATGATCCGTTCCACAGCTTCCCATTAACTCAGGCAGCTGGATGGAAAATCCAGACCACAGATTACCATGGCTCTAGTTCTCCCTCACCTGCTCTTCTAATCACATGCACAGGTATTTAGAGCAGAGAGGTTTTGCATTTCTCTCTCTCTCCTTGGAGCCTGGAGGCTGGGGGTATCGCTGCTCCCCTGCATCCAGTATCGGGGTTGACGGCTCCTCCAAGTATCACAGTACCAGAGGATTTGCCTGGACACGGGACCGAGTTCCCACCACGAACAGATAAGACCAAACAAATGTTTACTGCTGTTGCTAAAAGACTGTGCTGTATCTAAGTGACCCTAACTGAGAGAGCATTGTTTTAAGCTGGGGAACCAGGTTAGTTGGCCAGCAGCTGTTAGAGAGACTGATTCTATGTGTAGTTAGATCCCTGAGAGGGATAGGATTTTGTTTATATAATTTGGTTTCTTTTTATTTGAAATAACAGTGTGGGAAATACTGTAACAATGAAATGAGTGAACTGCTGAATGAAAGTATCTGAGTACCTCTAACCTACACATGTTAAAGCTGCAGTACCTTACTTGGATGAAAATAAAGCAGGCAGAAGCCTGAGTTAAGCAGCTTAATACTTTGCATGATCCTGTTTTTGTATTAAATAACCCTAGAAGACTGTGTCGGGAAGAACCCAGACAGACGTCAGCACTACAAAAGAGGGGCGTTTGTCACACCCTTTTATTTTAAGAAGCTGCTCTGCCTTATATTGTAATTGTATGTTTGTGTTGTAATACCTTTTCTGTAATTCAAGCACTGTATTTTTATATATATTAAATCATTTAATACTGCACCGACACACTTTATTCGAGCAAATACCCGGTATGTACCTGGCAGATACCTGGAATGCGCCACTCCTAACCTCTGACAAGCCCCGTTGCATTTGCCTTCCCAGCCTGGGTTCATGCCTGGCTGATGGGCGGCTGATCTGTTAAATGATAATGATTAGGATTTAATAGGCTGCAATGCTTCGCGTGTCTACCAGATGGCATAAATTCATGAATTGTAATGCAGTTTATATATATATACTGTGCAGTATTGCAGCCAGCGGGAATAAAATGCTTCAATCCCTGCTTGGAAAATAACTCAATGTACTCGGGCAGAAAACAGTCACAAACCTCAATACACCCGGGTATATCCGAATTCGTGGGACTAGCCAAGCTCGAATAAAGTGTGTCGCCAGTGTAAGTAATGCTTTGGGCTCTGAATGAACTTTGTGCACGCTGGAGAGAATAACTTGCTAAAATCAGGCACATGTTACTACAGCTGATTTGTGTTAAAGTGCATAGTTTGTCCTATAATAAACAGGGACCTGAGGCCCTGGCGGATAGTTTAGTCTAAGCTCTTTTATCATATCTGCATAACCTCAGGTGGTGGCAGTGGATGGTTATGATGTGCAATTGAGTGGGGGGTTAATACTAACTCGCTGGTTCCTTGCAGAGGAGAAAGGGGGGTTGCTAGAGAAGCCTTTGTGTAGTAACCCTGGTTGCATATCTAAAGTCACGTGCTCACTTGTGTGCTGTTCGTGGCGGTGGTATATTGGGACGGTTTGAGGAGAGATACAACCCATTTGAGGGACCCCTGAGTGGGTGAAGAATGGGTACGCTTGCGAGCGTCGGTATTAACCCTTGTCCCGTATGCAGGTCACGTGCTAGCAGGGGGTTGTACGTGACAAGGAGTAATAGAAGTGAGAGTCCGTGGACGGTGGCTTTCAACCCGCCTTTCTTGGAGGCGTTGATCCACCCTGATACATACGTCAATAAGATACTCAAGTGCAGGGGGTCTTTCCTGAGTGGCTAGCTCATTTTTCAGAGTCTCGCACAGTCCCTGCCAGAAGGCCGCCGATAAGGCCTCATCGTTCCAACCCGTCTCTGCGGCGATGGTTCGAAATTCCAGGGCGTATCTTGCAACCGATCTGCGACCCTAAGAAATGTGAAACAAGGAAGAAGCAGCGGTAACCCTATGACCAGGGGTGTCAAAAACTTGTTTGAACTCTCTTTTGAAACATGCAAAGTCTTGGGTAAGTTCCGCTCCCAGATGGGAGAAGCCCACGCCAATGTGTCGCCGGTCAGTAAAGCGATAATGTACGCCACCTTAGTCATGCCAGAAGAGAAGCGGGAAGGGGTTAGGTCGAACTGAATGTCGCATTAGTTGAGGATTCCTCTGCAGCCATGGGGATCCCCCGCATATCGGTTGGGAGTGGGAAGACGCGGTTCCAGATGTGAATTGGCCTCCCAGGGAGGAAGTGGACAAGGTAGCGGGTCTAAGGATTCTGGACTGGGATTGCTGAAGCGAGACTGTGGCTATCTTTTGAGTCAGGGATGCAACTTGGTTGTCCAAATACTGAAAGTGCTCAGAGATAGAAGGCAGGGCTTGGCCCACCTCAGGGGGGTCTATGTTTGTTGGGCTCAGCATACTGTAATGCTTGCGCTACCCACAAACAAGACAAGACCCCGGTACTGAGGTGGGAAGGTATGAAACCATGCACCGACAGCAGCGGAGGCGTGCCTGGAAGGCGGATTGTCAGCGTAGCCGGGTCTGGGTAGGCAAGAGTGGGTTAGTCCGTATACTCGCCGGGGTCTTGGGTTAAAGAGAGCAGCATAGTTGAAGTCGGTTAAGCCATTGTCTGGGATTAGGAGAGTTGAGAACCGTCGAAGTCTGTGTAGCCGTGGTCTTGGGGTTAGAGAAGTAAACGTAATCGAGGGTAAGCCGAGGTCGATATCCAAAGGGGTTTCACTAACAAGCCGGTACATGAGGAGACAAACTGCAAGACAAGATTGGAACAAGAGCTAGGTACAACAGAACTGTGAGGCACACGAGGCTACAAGTGATTATGCTGAGCAATGTTAGAGAGTGCGAGCAAGGCATAAGAAGGGAGAAGGAACCAATAGGACAGGGGGTGGAGCCTCCGCTACCCCAGCGGAAGCCGTGATCGGCACAGGAGACAAGTGGCAATCAGGTTCCTTGCTGCGCAGCTGGGGAGCGGTGCACGTTGTCACATGAGCGCGCCGCTGATGCGTGACGCGCGGTGCATCCGGGGGGCGCAGCCAAGCTCCGAGGCAACTCTAGAAGAGCTGCATGTGCGTGCACGCTCTGTAAACAGAGCGGGGGTGTGCGCACACACTGGTGCCAAGACGGAGGGCTGAGTAGCAGCAGGAAAGGAGGGAACACGTCGCAAAGGACGTGTTCACTGATTCCTTACACAATCCAATACTGTGAGAACCAGCCAGACTTTATTTATATTATATAATGTAGTGCCGACGATTATTCTAAAACAAACCTGGGGCAATCTCCAAAAAGACCCAGGTACATGCTGGGTACATGCTGGGTACATGCTGGGTACATGCTGCAACATTTCACACATTTCTGCAGACAGACTAATGGCCCATCGGATTAACAGCGGGGGTCCCTGGCAGTCCCATTCAAACTTAATGGGACTGCCTGGAACCCCTGATATGTTAATCAGATGGGCCATTAGCATCTGCAGAAATGTCACTGAAATGTACCCAGCATGTACCCAGCATGTACCCAGCATGTACCCAGTATGTACCCAGCATGTACCCAGCATGTAAACTGGCTAGTTTAAGGCAAGTTTTAGAATACTCGTTGGCTCGTCTGTAAATACAGTAAAACAAGCTCCGCTTATAAACTAGGTCACCACTCTATTGTCAGTTTTAGAGGATGTTAAACTGGGTGGTGTAATCATCTTCTTCTACTAAATTTGTTTTTTAATTAAAAAACAAACAAATTAAAAGTAAATGGGTAATTATTATGTAAGAATGTCCCTCTTACACTGCTTATAATAGGGGTTATTTTGTGTCCAGAGATGTTTGAAGTTATTTGAGGCCAGCTAGGGAAGCGGGGGAGGCCACCTAGACAAGTTCATCTCACAACAAGTTATTTTCAACAGCAGCAACTGTTCACGGCAACAGCAACTTAATTTCAGCATAGTAGACATTTTAATAATGTCTTTAAACTGGTTTTGTTCCTAAATATCAGGTAGATCCCAACATGTGTACCTCAGTCACTAACTCCAACCCCTTGGATATCACCTGTGGTGTTCCACAAGGCTCTGTTTTGGTGCCCTTACTCTTCTCAGACGCACAGACGCCTAAACACGCAACTGTATCCTATTAGCATTGATACTCTGTTGAGTGGACTTAGAAACTTTGTCCCGATGCACACATAGTGTGTCCTTTTGGAGTAAGAACTTCTTCATCACTACCACGGAGGCAGCAACGGAGTTCCTGCAACACGTGACCTGGAGACGACCTGGACGCTGGTGACTAACTGCAGCCACGGAGTCAGACGACGTCTGGAGAGTGTTGAGGTCTACTTACCTGAGGAATCTCCTTCTATCGCCTACCCTGATGCCAGCTGTGTGGTAACTCGTGTATTGATACACGAAATGCTTATGTTCTATTTTTTTGATGTACGCAGAATACTTACCCTTTTTTAACACTAAATATGTTTTGATATACTTCACCATTTGCGTTTTGCGCTTGTTTTTTGTCTTTTGTCTCTAACTCCTGTTACTAGTGTAGCCCCCTGTAAACAGCACGGGCTATATATATCTTTCTCCTACTGTGGTAAGTCCTGTTAAGGGCAGGCGCCAGTAGTAATCATGGGTTTTCCCCCTTCACGCCCGACCTTGAGTGATAGATGCAGGCCCCTGACTCTGCTGCAGGCATGAGACAGAGGGGACGTACTGCTGACATCATGAGAGGTGGGGCTGACTCTATTTAGTAGCCAGTTCCTGTGAGTGACAGGTGGTTCTAGTTCGAGTTCTAGTTCGAGTCTGTCCTGGGAGTTGGAGGAGAGGAGTAGTTCGAGTCTCTCCTGGGAGCAGGAGAGAGAGAACTCTGGCCTATTAGTTGGAGAGTGAGCAGAGCTCCAGTGGACCAATGCCCCTCACCCTGATGAGGGGGTGATGGGGAAGATCTATCCCCACCCAGAGGATACCCTCTGAGGTGGGCATTGGGGTATTGAGGCCCTCACAGCCCATCCTGTCGGAGTGCACCTTGGAGGAAAAGGAGAGGAGAGGAGAAGGCCTGTACACCGTTGGAGTGTCTTGTGTGCTGCTGCTGCTGCGTGCTGCCAAGGCTGCTGTGTGCGAGCTAGAGACAATAAAGAGACATTGCTGATTTTACCAGAGACTTTGTGTGATTCTGGAGCATCCACCCTGGGACCAGGGTTATTTCTTCTATACGGGTCCTACCCCATATCCCTGGGAAGATATAGAGGATGGAGGCGCTGCACCACCACTAAAGAATGAGGCAACTACCCCAGAAGCCTGGTCCTGTGTCCCCAACATCATCGCGGGAAGCTCAGGCCCTCCTGTTACCGGCAGGTACGCACCACTCAAGCACGTGTAGCCAGCCCTCACACACCCTAGATATAGCATCTGTGTCTGTGGGGGGGGGAATATGGGTTACACTAGTTTTAAATACTTGGGCATATGGTTGACTCCCATTTAACATTTGGGATGCACATTGATTCCCTGACATCCAAAACCTATGCCAAACTAGGTGTACTTTATAGGAAAAAATCCTCCGTAAATCTGTTAGTCAGAAAGCGTATCGCAAAGCAGATGCTAATGCCAGTTATCAACTATGGGGACATAGTTAACGTCTCGACACCCCAAGCCCACCTTAGCAAACTTGATACCCTCTACAATTCAATATGCCGTTTTGTTCTCCAATGCAACTACAACACACATCTCTGTGAAATGCTTAAGGAACTAGATTGGTCATCACTTGAGTCTAGGCGCAAAGTTCACCTTTCCTGTCTTGCCTTCAAATACTTTCTGAGCAAGCTACACGTCTATCTGAACAAGCTCCTCACCCCTACCACATGCAGCACTTATCATCTGAGATCTGACTCCAAAAGACTGTTCATGGTCCAAAGCCTCAGCAACGTATCCGGCCACTCCTCCTTCTCTTACTGCACACCTCACAACTGGAACAATCTACCGGAGACCCTCGCATCCGCCAACAGTCTATGTTCTTTCAAAACGAAAGCAGTCTCACATTTTAATCTGGTCTGTAACTGTTACATACGCCTATAATATATATTATCTCTAACTGTGCATTCAATGTCTTGTATGTAATGTATACCCTGTTCACTTATGTATATGTATATGTAACCATGTAGTATTTGTCATCATACCTATGCCCAGGACATACTTGAAAATGAGAGGTAACTCTCAATGTATTACTTCCTGATAAAACATTTTATAAATAATAAATAAGAGACAAAAAGTTAACCCATTATATGCCTAGGATATTAAAAACAGGACAGAACAAACCTTATTCTCCTTACAGTGGCAAACGTATTCTACTTGTGGTAGGACATATGTTACCCATTCCCATAGCTGATTTATCAATGTCACTAGCCTTGGATAGATGAAAGGAACTCAATGTGCAACTTAGATAGGTCTGGGAGCAGTGTTTTGAGTAGGCTAGTGGCAAACTCTGTTAGGATTACTGGTAGGACACATTCGGGGACATTTCTGAACGTGAGATTGTTCCATCTGGTACGGTTCCCTTGATCTTCGTGGGTCTTTGCTAGTTCGTTATACTGTAAGCATAGGTCACCCACCTCTTGTTCCAGATCATTTTGTGTCTTTATTATGCCCTCTACCTTCCCTTCCAGACTGTGCATTCACCCAGTCTAGAAGCTTCCTGCTTCAGCTCTGACAAAGCTTTCCACATCTCTGTCTGTATTGTCTGTTTGATACCTTTCAGCAGGTCTGTGATGTGTCCTTCAGTGGATACAGTACCGGCTTGTAATTTGATGGGGCTCGGTGCTGAGGAAGAGCGTGGGGCCTCTTACCTTCTCCGGCATTTCCTCCTGCTTCACATCTCTGTGACGTTGTGACATTGCAGTGTCATGTGACGTCGTAGCGTCATGTTGTCACGGCAACACGTCGCCATTTCATGTTGCGACGTTATATAATGCCACGTTGTCATGGCGACGTGACATCACAATCAGAAAATGTAGGAGAGGAGAAGCCAGAGAAAAGGTAAAAGGCGCTTACAGAGGCCCCTCGCTCTCCCCCGGCAATCAGTTTAAATGTTATGGGGAAGAGTGGGGGCCTCTCTAAGCGTAGGGCTCGGTGTGACTGTGCACCAATGTAACCACCCTGAGTGGATGAAGGGACCACTCCACTGAATCAGCTTCCGAGTCAGACTCTGAAGGGGGCCTCGTCGCACCGCCATCTTGTGAATCCCTCAGCTCCCTCATATCTGGGCTTCTGAAGAAGTATGCTACCTCCTGCGATGAAGCCCTTTTTGGCTTTGGTTTCATCTCCCCTGATGTATTAAGGATCTGCTGTGACTTTTTCTGAGCTAATTAGGGACTTTCAGGCACTTGGTGCAGATGTTCCTGATCGGAATCTTCGGAGTCTCCTGATCAGGCGGCCATCTTGGATACGTGCCACGTGCTCCTGTGAACACCCACTTTTTGCTGATACAATGGGGCATAGTCTTGTCACAGAAAAAAAAGTTCTGCAACTGGGTCAAATTTAAGAAGCTTGTCATTGATGTTTTTTTGATAGCATACAATATGATAGAAGTTTTCACTACCTCATAACTGAGGTTTGTGACATTAACAAAGTGGCATTAAAATGAGGGACAGAGATACAGGACGGGACAAACCCCTGATTGTAATATATTTCAGTTGCTTAACTCCCTCCTAACACATCATCCTATTGACACTCCTGAAATCACTTCAAAATAAATGTGAAGCAGATGAATATGCCTCAGCATTTAATTTTGTGCTATAATGTATAGACCAATTAAGAATATTATAATTTTAGCCAAAAATGATTGTGCCTCTAGACACAACTCCTCCTTTTCGTGGATTCAGACGAGACAGACAAATACATAAAAACGTCACTTGTTTATACTATGTTTACATGTTTGCTTTTCCTTGGATGCAACTGGTGTATAATAGAGACACAGCATGCTATCATAATGCCCACCCTATTCTAAAATTTGAAATTGATCCAATTTTTTTTACATTCATTTAATCATCATAATAGCTTGCACAAGATGATCAGGGTAAGAGCCATTGATGTGAGTTTCCTTCATAAGCACCATGAGCATTGAAGCTGATCTTGATTGCAACATTGATTTAAGATTCTACACTCCCTGCCTGTTGGAGAGGAATCTTAAACTGTATCCTATAATTATTAATCAGACTCTGTGCCATCCCACTTGTTGAATAGTTCTTAAGGATGTGCCATGGAATGGTGGCAGTTATTGACTGCGTCTATACTCCCTTTTCACCACTAGGCTTCAGAATGACTCAATTGACATTGGGGAAAAAAATGATTTATTCCGTGTTCTAGTCATTTTTTTGGCTGATCTACCAGCCCTTCACAAAACAGCTCCAGTTCCAGCGTAAACAACACGAATGGACAAACCAGTCCAAATCTGTTTCCCGGAATTTTTCCCCGATTTTTCAAACCAAACCCGTCCCCCCCACCAAAATCTGTTGCGGTTTGGACATTAAAAAAAAGCTGTGCCGATCAAACCTAATCCACCATTGGATACAATCCAGATTGATTTTTAAGTATCCAATCTGCGGATTCCACAATCTGTGGCAGATTGTGCAAAATCCACACAGAACCATCCATGGAGAGAGAGATCCCTCCAAGGACAGCCCTTCTGTGTGCTCAAGAGTCTTCCTGTTATTTCCCAGCAGGAGGCTTTTTCTAGCTATCTGATTTTCTAGTTGCAATTAACCAGCTCCCTGCTGGATTCCTCAGACTACTGCAGGCTTATAGTGATACCTCATTAAAATAGGGTTAAATCCCTGTTACAGTCTATCTTATCTACTTATTATGTGCCTAATAGGCCTTCTAAACTCAGGAGTAGATGTAGTTCCATGGGCCACATTGCATCTCAGATGGCTGCAGTTCAATGTGGCAGGACCAAGTGTCCAACACTGCAAGACAGAATTCCACTGTTGGCATCTACAAGACGATGTCTGCCTTGGTGGCTGTTGGAGATAAGTTCAGAGGTACAACAAGGGAGACATAGATTGGAGAAAAAAACAGTTGCTTTTATTGAGCCCTTATCTTTCAAAAACAACAAAACATTAAGGCGGCACGCAAATAAACAAAACAGCTTATACCTTTGTAAAGTATTACTCACGCTTCTCTGTCTCTATCTGCCGGGCTGGTGAAGATAGACCTGTTACCAACCTCTGATCCAAAGTGCAAAGAGGACTCTTTCCCTCAGTCTGGGTTTGTGTCCATGGGGTGCACACTCTGGTGGGTTCCAGGAGTGGCTCTGTCCTGGAATAGAGGGTCTGGTTCCTTGGGATCTCTCTCTGTCAGCACATACTTCCTAAATGCTAGAGAGATCCCCTACAGTTTGCACAGGAGGCTTTTCTACCTGACTGATGTGCTCGGTTGACACTGGCTAATTGTCTGTAGCTGCTGAACTCATCAATCAGATCCAAGCTTTCTATTTGGAGCCCTTTATTACAGGGGTTAAGGCCCTGTCACAGTGGCTCAAACCAAAGAACCTTTAAAAAGTAAGGTCTATGATTCCACATGCCTGGAATATACTTACCACATTGCCAGTCTAACAGGATGGGGGGGGGGGGGGGGCTTTCTGTGGAAACCGAACCAAGGTGATGGACATTAAAAGAGGCCAAGTTACCCATCACATCCTAGAAATATGTGCAGTACTCTGAGCATTTTAAAAAATGAGTTCAGACCTAAGGGACCTTCCACTCAGAGTTTTGTCACACAATGTCACAGCAGTGGCTTATATCAACAGACAAGGGGGCACACAAAGTATATAAAACCTCAGAGAGGTCTCAGTTCCCCATCTTTCAGCGACTTACATTTCAGGAGACCAAAATAAGAAGGCAGATTTCTTGAGCAGACAAACTGTCCTAGGCGGAGAATGGGAGCTGGGTCTGTGACGGTGAGGGAGTAACCAGGCTCAACAATAAAGGTTAAGCCCATCTGGTTACTTCTGATCCACGTATTGGGGTTTGGGAGTGTCAGCTCTTGAGCCCAGTGATTGTTAATGCATTCTGTAAAAATGTGCGACAATAAAGACTGTTTGTGTTTTTACCTCTCCAGGTGTGCCAGCAAGCAGAGATTGCTAGGCTGTGAGTTTCAAGGGGGGTTTACGGAGAAAGTCTCATCAGAATGTGTCTAGGTAGTCGGGTTCCAGAGATGCTGGATACCCCAAAAATGTACCCGGGAATAAGGTCGGATTCTCGGATACATTGAGACACTTTGCTCCGGCAAAATCAACCCTTGAAAACGCTTACTTGACTCACCGCTAGGATTCCCTGCTTCAGCACAGACCAGAAAGGTAAATGGGGCAATGGGGATGTGTGGTATCTCTAGAACGGTAAAGGGGTCCCTAGTATAAGAGGCGATGCCCAGTTAATACCCAGGTCACCCAGAATCGGTATAGGGGTTCAGGTGGTATTCCAACCCTACATAAGGTCGCAAGGAGTTTTAAAGTCTAAGTCCGGTATTGTGTGGGGAATATGGCTAGTAGGAATAAAGTGCAGGATTCTTATTCTATTCCCCATAACCATAAGACTTAGGAAAGTATAAAGTGTATATTGTATTAAACAATATGTTTAAAGTGTATATATGCTTGCACGGTATATGAGCTGGGACTTCCAGGTCCAGGGTTCCGAGAGACAATTTGGCTACCAAGCTTGGTGCCATCAAGTCTGCTCGTGTCCCAGACATTAAAGCCTCAGAGGGTGCCAGGTGTGAAAGCCATTTGGGTACCAGAGTTAGCCTCAAGTACTCACGTCCTGGGATGAATGGAAGTCCTCGGACCACCATTTGCCCCAACCCAGACTTTGAGGAGCCTAACTCAGTGGGTGGCTTCTGCATGACAAGTTGGCGCATGCCCTTGTCAGAATCCGAAGTCCCACTTGCCCGGCTTCAGTAGACTGGCAGCGCTCTGATTGGCTGGTGGAATATTCCCACGCTCGGATCGGCTGTAGTATTTCATGAATGAGCTCTGAAATACTATAAGGAACCCTCAGCCAATCCAGAGAGCAGATTCTAAGCACCAGAAGAACAGTAGCTGCAAATTTGAATGTACCAAAAGATGCTCAAGGAGAAATAGCAGCGAGCCGGCTTCAGAAATTTCAGGGCGAGAAATTTTCTAAGTCCCACTTTTCGGGGCCATGTTTTGAGAATTGAATGTATCGTTTTTTGCTAGGATTGCAAGCCGAAACAGTTCCAGGATGTTTGAGACTAACTCCCGGTCAAGGGATTTCAGCACCTCCAGAGCGGATACAGCGGTGGCGTCAGGAACTTCATGCCGACTTGAGTTCCAGGACATTTCGGGACAAGTCCAGTCATCCAAAGACTTTGTTTTAAGCTAGGGAAGTCTAGTTTTCAGACCCCCAGTAAGTGTGTCCTTCTCATGTATTTTGTATTTCATTGTGCTTAGCCTATTTTAAGTGAATAAATGACAATTTATTTTACCAACTTGTCTGCTCAGTGTTATGATCCCGGTATAAAAGGTGTAAATGACTGGTCTCCTGTGACAGTGTCCACAAGTATTCATGGTCATAATACAACGATGGGGTCACCCATCAATAGACTTGATGGCTTCCACTACAAAAAAAAGATGGGTCACTTCAGCTCTAGATGCAGGATCCCAAAGCCACTGTTTGAGATGCCATGTCAGTCATATAGACATTCCCATTCATATACTGTATGTGTTCCCTCCCACTCCGTTACTCCCTATGGTGATATCCAAAATCAGGAGATACAATGCAGTGCTATACTGATAGCGCCTTCCTAGCCCAGACGGGCATAGTTCACAGACCTAGTGAATCTTTCCATAGAAACCCCATGGAGGCTCCCTCTACTTCCGGTACTGCTAATGCCAGGGCCGATATTTCTTCCCAAACCTGGGTTCCTTCAGTTGACGCCATGGAGGTTGAGAGGAGACATCTGAGGACATTGCACTTCTCAGACCAAGTAATTGATACTTTACTTCACTCAATAAAAGCTGTCGCCTCAGCTATATACTACAGAATATGAAATGTATTCTTTAACAGATGTCATCACGAGGACATTACTCCACTTCAAGCAACAATTCCTCAGATCCTTTCATTTCTACAACTGGTATTTAAAAAATGGGTTAAAACATGCCTCATTAAAGGCAGAAGTTTCGGCTTTAGGTGCCCTTCTCAATAAGCAAATTGCTCTCAATCCGATTGTCACCAGATTCATCAAAGCAACCATCAGGATCAAACTACGGATTAGAACTCCTATACCCACATGTAATCTCAATCTGGATTTAGAGGCGTTCACGTGAGAAAGACCATTGGTTGAAACCCGTGGGAGGTTTTATACTGTTCCCTTTTGTATGCTGCAATAAAGATTTTTCACTTTTTTCTACATTGGGACCACGATTTTTTATTTTTGTTTGATCAAGCAAGCGATCAGGATCAGTTTGTGTGTGCCCTGGAGCCTGTATCTTTCTGTTCACGTCTTCAGCCTTTGAAACTTTGAAGAATCTATCCATTAAAACACGCACACTCAAGGCAGTGTTCTTGACAACAATCACTAGGGCACACAGAGTTGGACAAAAAACAGGAAAAAAGTGATGCATCCAAATTGGTCAAAGTTCCTCAATAACATATGTAAATGATACTGGATAGCAATGGAAAGTCCATGAATGATATGGCAATTATCAGGTGCGGGCTAGGAGTCTAGTGGGGTCCACATGACCACCACAGTTGAAACACCATAACAGCCCCCCCTAGTAACCAATATAAAATGAACAGAAGCACTGGTAAACATATGCATATATGTAGGGGCACTCTGGCCCTAATACCTTAGTGCTTGCAGGACTTCCAGATATCCAGGGCGTGCAGTTCATCCAGGTAGATAGCCAGCAGGAAGATAGGTGAAGATGTGTTGTACTGCCTTAATTTCCAACTCCCAATAAGACCGGAAAAAATACAAAGTGAGCACTCAGCTGAACAACAGGTCAGGTTTATTGCAGGGTGGTGCAGCAAGGGGACAGCAAAGCCACACGAACGCACCTACGCGTTTATCAAGTGATAAAGTGCCCCATGCACGAAACGCGTAGGTGCGTTCGTGTGGCTTTGCTGTCCCCTTGCTGCATCACCCTGCAATAAACCTGACCTGTTGTTCAGCTGAGTGCTCACTTTGTATTTTTTCCGGTCTTATTGGGAGTTGGAAATTAAGGCAGTACAACACATCTTCACCTATCTTCCTGCACACAGAGTTGGAGAATTGCAAGCCTTATCATGCAAAGAGCCATACTTCCAAATTCATCAAGACAAAATTATGATGAGGACGGTGCTAAAGTGGTACCCGAGGTCACGATGAATCAAGATAGTATGGCCCTTTCCCTTCGAGCGAAAAGGAGGAACGTTTGCAGAACTTTTACGTGGTTAGAACTTTTGCATTATATGTCCAGAAAATTGCTGAGTTCAGATAAACTCCAAGACTGTTTGTACTTTTCCAGGGCCCTAGAAAAGAGCAAGCGGCCTTTGCCGCAGCCATCTCAAGATTGATCACAGCCGCTATCAGCAAAGCTTACCATTCTGTGGAAAAAATTCCACCTCAAACCATTAAAGCTCACTCAACTAGCATTATAGCAACTTCGTGGGCGGAAAAGGCTCAGGCCTCCACACAAGATATTTGTAAGGCTGAAACATGGTCATCGTTGCACACCTTTTCAAAACATTATAGAGTAGATCTCCAGGCCTCGGCCAATGCGAGATTTGAAAGGAAGGATTTACAACATGTAATTCCTTTAACTACCATGGATGGACCCACCCTAGCGAATTAATATGATTATAGTTATTATTGAATAATATGATTATCTTAGTTATAATTATTATTTGGAATGTATTTCCTGTCTATGCTATTTTTGTTCTTTTTTTAGGAGCTTATAAAAGATAACTGACCAGGGATTAGGACACACCTCCTTTAACCTGTGTCAGAACTTTATTGTCCTACCCCAGCTAAGAGGAGGAGCTATATCCCATTAGTTATGACTGACATGGATGATTTGAAGAAATAGAAATATCGGTTTAAGTTTATTTCTCGGTTTTTGTGTGCTTTTCACACACAAAAAAAGAAGACACTTAAACAGACTAGAAGCTTGTCACCCAACTTTATATATATATATATATAGATATATATATATCTATATATATATATATATATAGATATATATATATCTATATATATAAATATAAATGTATATATATATATATATATATCATAGTATATGAATTTAGATAGGGGATCTGGTGAAAAACTTTTGCTGTAACCATCTGTCATGGTACAGCCATGTGTATAATGGCCCTATAAAAGGGTGAATATAAGACACCAGCCCTATGCCTGGCAGACCTATGTTTAGGTCTGCAGTGCAGCAGTGACTGGGTTAAAATTCAGCTGGGAAAAGGTCTGATTAACTGGTCAGGTCCCAGCTGCCTCGATAAAGGGCTTTAAAAACCCAGGCTGCTCACACATGCCTGGCTGTCTGACCCAGTGAGAGACTGGAACGCTGGAGGAAAACTACTTGCTCCAAGGTATGTCTTTCCTGTGATATCTGTTTGCTAATTGCTACTCTGGACTTTAAACAGCCCTTGTGGGGAAAAGGGCTAAGCCCTGCTCAGGACTTAATTTTCTGTTCGTTTGCATATGCTGAAAAGAAGCTGTATTATTTTTGTATGCGATATTTTGAGGCTAAATTAACGAGCCCATTCTAAGAAACCTACGTGTTGTTGCATTGACCCTGCAACATGCCCTATTCTCTATTGTTTGATGCTGCCATTCAGTGGGGATTTTTGACTTAAAACAGCCAGAATGGCTGCATCAGACAATTTATATTACCCCCTAAATTTGTATGCCATATAACAACTGAGGTGTTAACTTTTTTGCCAAGTGTTTTTTTTCAAGTCTTAGGACCGTTCTATTGTGTGTGTGTGTGTGTGTGTGTGTGTGTGTGTGTGTGTGTGTGTGTGTGTGTGTAATAAATAAATTGTTTATTAACATTATACATATACATATATTTCAGCGGCGCAAATTCTTTATTTTCTTCATCTTCCCCCCTGACGTGCGCGCCATTATAGAAAGGCTGACTAACCTCAGCCAACTAAAACTGCCGCGCGCACGGCGTAGCAAGCGCCAGCATTATAGAACAGCCCTTAATCTGGCAGTGGGTGTTGGTGTCAAAAAAACGATATAAAACACAAAAATAGGAGCGCATGGAAAGAGACAAAAGACCAAAATGAATACACAAAATATTTATATGTTGAAATAAAAAACATATGACACTACATATAGAATTGATCACATTGATCTAAATGCCCGTGACACACACAGAGCATCGTTCTCCGCTAAACAGAACCCCGCGATTAGAAAAGTCCCCAGTTGTTCACAGAGAAAGTCCAAAACTAGATGGTAAAAAACACAGACCTTGAACCCCAAAAAAATCCTGTCTGCGTCCTTGTGGTGTCCCTGGACTGCAGCCCGGAAGTCCGTCGTCACGGACGTCGCGTCACTGCGTATGACGTCACCTATGCGTTTCGTGTCAAATGACACTTCTTCAGGGGTTCGTCATAAAAACTATGTCATAACCTAATCTGCAGGCCCGGGTAATCATACGATTAGGGATTTTGTTTTCTAGGGAAACACATTTTTCTAACTGTATATGTTAGTGAACAAATAGAGAGAGAACCCTATATAGCACTCGGGTTCACGCTCTGATGGTGGGTGAGTGATTTAAAACATATTCTTTATTAATAGCATATATTAAAATAGTAGGTGTTGGAGCAACGTACTGGAGGTAGGTTGATCCTAGATAATAGTAGCCGTGCTGGCTCCGGATCAGATAGTATCTTATATACCAGATATAACTATATTGGAACACTGGTAACAGAACAGCACAGAGATCCTGATGTGGACCTGTGTGATAGGTGTGTGCTGCTGGGTGTGCTAAAATAGGTACTGAGAAGATATATCACATAGGGGCAGGATCTGCGTAAATCCTTTAATAAGGTGCTAAGTGTGATATGTAGATGCTGATAGACACTGGGAGCAAATATAATGTGATTATCAGTGGTCGTATGTGCTGTCAGCTAAGTTACCACTCTGTATATAGGGGTGTATCCAGCTGAGTGTCAGACTGACCTGAGGTAACCTTGAAATGCTATACTGCAGGGATAAGTGTCCTGCATTAACCTCTAGGGCTGTGTGTAGCAGGTAGATAGTATAAATTGTAAGCAGAAGGTAAGGTTATAGGGACCTTTATCAGGAAGGCACTATAGCTAGATGGTGTGTGATCATGATCCTATATCAGAGGGTAAGCTGAAGGTAAGCACAGATAGTAACCCTATGTGCTGCTGTCTAGAATATCCTTAACAGCGGCGCAGCTAGGATGTTACTGCGGGTAACTATAAATCAGTACATCTATGTAAGTTTAGCACTCTCTAAACAGACACCACACAGTAGAGGCTTGAAATGACCATCGGGGCACTTTTACCCTGTATATCCTGCACGAGCAGGCTGCCGCATGAACTCGCGGTTAGAGATACATAATGCGGAGGCAGTCACTGGTCTGCGCGTGCACGTGGGAGAAGGGAGCCGACGCGCGCGTTTCGCGAGAGGCTTTCTCAAGGCGAATGGTAAGTATGGTTGAGAAAGCCTCTCGCGAAACGCGCGCGTCGGCTCCCTTCTCCCACGTGCACGCGCAGACCAGTGACTGCCTCCGCATTATGTATCTCTAACCGCGAGTTCATGCGGCAGCCTGCTCGTGCAGGATATACAGGGTAAAAGTGCCCCGATGGTCATTTCAAGCCTCTACTGTGTGGTGTCTGTTTAGAGAGTGCTAAACATACATAGATGTACTGATTTATAGTTACCCGCAGTAACATCCTAGCTGCGCCGCTGTTAAGGATATTCTAGACAGCAGCACATAGGGTTACTATCTGTGCTTACCTTCAGCTTACCCTCTGATATAGGATCATGATCACACACCATCTAGCTATAGTGCCTTCCTGATAAAGGTCCCTATAACCTTACCTTCTGCTTACAATTTATACTATCTACCTGCTACACACAGCCCTAGAGGTTAATGCAGGACACTTATCCCTGCAGTATAGCATTTCAAGGTTACCTCAGGTCAGTCTGACACTCAGCTGGATACACCCCTATATACAGAGTGGTAACTTAGCTGACAGCACATACGACCACTGATAATCACATTATATTTGCTCCCAGTGTCTATCAGCATCTACATATCACACTTAGCACCTTATTAAAGGATTTACGCAGATCCTGCCCCTATGTGATATATCTTCTCAGTACCTATTTTAGCACACCCAGCAGCACACACCTATCACACAGGTCCACATCAGGATCTCTGTGCTGTTCTGTTACCAGTGTTCCAATATAGTTATATCTGGTATATAAGATACTATCTGATCCGGAGCCAGCACGGCTACTATTATCTAGGATCAACCTACCTCCAGTACGTTGCTCCAACACCTACTATTTTAATATATGCTATTAATAAAGAATATGTTTTAAATCACTCACCCACCATCAGAGCGTGAACCCGAGTGCTATATAGGGATCTCTCTCTATTTGTTCCCTACTGTATTACACCCTAAGCACCGTTCATCATCCCACCTTACTACTGTGGCTGCAGCAGGGGTCCCCCTATCACCCTAACTGTATATGTTAGACGACTTATCTCAGGTACACAAATGCGTTATAGTAGGTAAGGCTTGTCTTGTTTTGGTAACTGCAAAAAATTATAAAATCATGACTGACACCAACCCCTTAAAGGCTTTACAAAGGCATAAACTAAATATTTCTTATTACATCATTAATTTAAATAATTAGAGTTTTGTACAACCTGCAGCCCATATGTGTATGTATCCCGTGACCCTAATCAGTCATTTGAAAGTAGAAATTAATAGAAGAACACCATTGTGACAAGGAGTGTATAATGCAATCTGCCCTTAAGGTTACAAAGGGACTTATTACATTTAATATTTTGTTTACATGTTATTACATTTGATATGTATATGACTGGGAGGTTATACTGAATATGATACTGCTGGTATAATTAATCTATTAATTTCTGGGAGAGAATTATTGAGCCGTTTATACCCTCTGATTAAACATGTAATCAAATTGTTATTCTTCTCCTAAAGCTCAGGTTATAAAGTGTCCCTTGTCAAGGGAAAGTGACCGATGACTGTCAAGACACATCCCTACAGTCCGAACATAAAAGGACCATCAGCACTTTGATGCACCTCCAGTTTCAAGACACCCCATGCCAGGGAAGTTAATACTTAGATTTAAAACCAAAGCCAGGAGATTGAGCACCAGAAGGCTCTCTTTTCTGTTATCTGTATTTATTTTCTTGTGATTGCCTTCTTGTAAATATGTAGTAACACCTCAAATGTAAACCCGCCTACTAATAAAGGTAAAAAAAGATCAGCAATCCTGCCGCTCCTGGCAAAGATCAAGACTCGTAAAACATACAGAACACCTACAAGCTCATATTGAACCCCCAATATAACCACAACATATATATATAAGCATATAAGTGTCACAGAGGAGTGCAACTGAGCATGGCAATATATATTTAACACCAGAGACAGAACATGAAACACAGACAGAGCTCAGTGCACATCCAATGAAACTTATACACGGTACAATGCCTAAATATATATGTATAGATATCTTTTGAATAAAATGGTCTTTTAGTTTAACATTTTGACCAAAATGTTGTAAGCCCCTGAGCCACTACACGGCAGACCACATCTCAAGGGTCCCTAACACTAATATAAATTCTTAATAACCTGTGCATTACCAGGAAGAATGATTTATATTTTGCAACTAATTTTGACAGATTTCTTATAAATCATTCTTCCTGGTAATGCACTGGAATGGTGTAATACATTCTCCAGTAAGAGGTCCTTTCTCTGGCTTTCAGCTGCCATGATTGTGGTCTGCACAAAGCCATCGCGTTCCAGATCATTTGCTTTATGGAGGTCTCGTTCTTGCAGGCTTTCTTCTGTATTGGTTCTTGTCGTCAGTGACATATGCCTCTACCAGCTGTTGATAACGTATATGGCTGGACCACAGTTGAACTATAGCCTGCTTAAGCTGCTTTTCATAATCGTTAATATTTGTAACATTAGTAGAGTAGTTGAGGAGGAAACAGGCAGATGGACAGTTCTAGTAAAAAGTTACATAGAAGCAGAGGGAACAGGCAAGAGGAAGAATTGAAGCAAAGGTTTGTTACTAAGCAACAGGAATAGAAAAACACAGAACTGGAGACAGCACATTCGACCCTTGCTCTACTGCTGATCTCCTGTGTATGACCTGTGCCCTTCTGATCTCCCACCAGTCCACCGCCTGCCTGAAACTGTGCCTGTCCCCCTCTTCACCTCTGGACCCCTCCGCTCTCCGGAATCACATTCTCCAAGTATAGTTTTCTTTGCAAATTTTCAGCTGGATGCAGCTCTCTACTCACTAGTGTATTATCAGAGGGGGGTGGGTGTTGCTTCTGGTTAGCTGTGGTGGGCATCCATCTGCTCCTGGGTGCCCTGCTGTTCGTGCTGTCACAATTTGTAGCAGCCTTTTTTTTCTCACTAGCAGATTGATCCTAAAAACTTTTTTTTTAGCCATATTGCCCACGCCTTATCTGAATTAAAAACGGAGGTGGTAGCTATCTAACAGGGGAATACTACTATTCGGCAAGACAGTGCTACACTTCAAGTTACAGTAGATATCTTCCAAGTTGATTTGAACTCTAATAGGATTGTGAAAATGTGCCTGCTCAGCTGAGTACTGTGACTGGTACTGGAGGGATGCTATCTGGCAACTATAGACCATGAACATTTATTTACAAAGGATCCCATAGGATGCCCTCAAAGACCTCACAGAATGCTAATTAAAATATAACCTTTGATAAACATATAATACGGGGTGGGGAACTAACACTGGAGAGAACTGATTGGTTAAAATCGACTTAAATAAAGTGGTAGCAGCGACTGTGTATTCATACACAAGAGACTGATTGATTGATAAATGCTGCATATATGTCATTGGTAGTATATCAGGGTCTGGGCTGACGTGACACGCGCAAGGGAATAAAACAAACCTTAAATTAACTGTGTAAAGCAAGGGTACAGCACACGGTGTATTAATATATACAGTGGTGAACAGGTGAGTGAGTATTGGTATCTGGTAGTATAACCCATGTAGAGCCCTAGCAGACCATGTAATACTGTCTGTGGCTATAACAGTAAATAAGCCCCACACTATATCTATCTCTAATCAAACGTCTGGAGACTTAATAAACATGGTGCGGGGTGCCCATAGTAACATTGGGCTGAACTCTAGTAGTTAGTAACAGCCCTTTAGTATAGAACGTTATGCTGCAGCGTTTACAAACTATATGTTCCGTCTCTGAGACCTGTGTCTGTCGCGCTAGTGACGTCACAAGGACTGACGTCAGCAAAACCCGACGCGCGTTTCGTTCTGACAGAACTTTGGGGGGGTACAAGTTTTTCAGGTTTGCAAACCTTACGAGTCATTATCTGTACCACTGTAGCTATATAGTATGTTTACTAGCCGCACTTTATATTTTAATCATCAATTTTTGTACGTAACTGAGTAATAAAGGTAAATTAGAGTGCCTGTCTTTTGAGAATCTCCTCTTCTGTGGGTTTAACCCCTTCGTTATATTAGCGGTTACCCACTTTTATTTGTATTTTTAGTATGCTATATTGCAGCAGGGGGTCTCTGTTGCTGAACACCATTGATTACATGTCAGGGAACCCCTGCTTCTCGAGATACAGGCCTCCGTAGTGGTGACGGTATTTTGGGGCTGTTTTAAATGTCCCTGTCACGTGGGCCGTGAATCGGGAGATTTAAACTTGCAAAAGATACTGGCACCTCCTATGAAGGTCTGTATCTCAGAAACCAGATGGTCCCCGGAGCTGAAATGAATGGGGCTTTGCTAGGCAGACCCCCTGTTTTAATATTGCGTTCTAAAAAAAATAAAAATAGTGAGATCTGCTGTATGAGCTGCGCGGGGAGACAGAGAGAGAGGGACTGCTTCTCTCTGATCTCTCTCCACAGCTCTTAGACTGGTAGGATTAACACAGCGGGAGTCCAATTTAGAAGCAGGGACCCCCGCTGCATTAATCCCTTCAGGCCAGCAATCATTGCTAGCCTTGTGGTCGCGTGGGAACTGCGATCAGGCCACGGTCAGGCTCCATTTGTCAGCTCTTTCCTTCGCACCCACACAGTACTGTAAGTAAATAGCGCTAGATCTGTACATAAATAACCTCACAAATTATACTGCCGTCTGTCCACGGCCAGCACGCGGAAAAGCCGCGGTGAACAAATTGTTTATGCGGCCGTTATATCGCATCTTGTCACGGTACCAAAATCAGTAAGTCTAGCTACATCTGTAGGTACTGTGATACCATCAGGTATCTCTAGGTGCTGGAACAGTGCGGTACGTGTGCTTTCCAGTCTACACAGAGTTAATCTTCCCCGGAGTAGCCAGTAACAGCTGCTGCATAATTAATCAGAATGGACTCCTTGGGTGTACAAGGAAGTGTTAAAGACAAACGCAGAGAGCTGCCATGCTGCCAGAGAGACAATGCTGAGTCACAGAGTGAGATATTGCTGTCCCCAGAGAGGGGGACAGAGAACTGCTCCCCAGCAAGTAAGGCTGGCACAGTTCCTTGGACCCACTGGATGGGTATCGTGGAGTCCTCTGGGACTGCCTGGGTTTGAATCCCAGAGGAAAGCAGGAAAGACGAGAGACCGTGCTGAAGCGGGGATGTGCTGTCCTTGACAGTGGACATTCAGAGGAAAGTTTCTCTGAGCTCACGTGGGGCCGAGTTCCTCTAGGAGGAAAGGACACAAGGCTGTGCTGAATCGGGGACGTCTGCTCCAAACAGATAAGGAAAACACTTTATTGTTGTGTACAGAGACTGTTGCTTATGCCAGGGCATGTTTTGGGAGTGGGAACCAGTTTAGCTGGTCATCCAAGTAGTGGGGGCGACAGCTACGGTGTAGTTAGCTTTCCCTAAATGGAATAGGTTTTTTTTTTTATGATTTGTTTGACTTAAAGGGCAGGTGGGCCAGGTTGGTGTATGATTTAATCCCTGTAAATAAAATCCCATATAGAGAAATACAGTATTTCTGGCCTTCAATTTGGACTAAAAGAAACTGCAACGTGGTGTGGGCATCACAGTACCTATGCAGCGAATTTGAATAGGTGATTGGACCTTGGGATGGCTCACCAGCAATAAGTACCTATCACTCTCCATTGCTCATTTGTATGATATCTTTAGGCTGTTGAGATTATGGGCCTCATTCAGAGAAGGTTCATAAAAAAAATCACCGGACCATTTAAATCACCCTTTTTATGAGCGTTGCTATCACGGTATTCAGAAAGCCTTCATTACCTGTCATAGCAAAATTCACAAAACGGGTGATAAGCCGGTGATCTGATGAACGACCCTCTGAAAAGGCCTTACCCGGCGAGTTGTATCTGCTGCAGAGAGAGCTGCTGCAGAGAGAGCCGTCTCTCCCTGTGCAAATATCGCCCGAAATGTATGTGTATAAATTTTAATTTTGTTAATAGTTTAGATGAGCAGGGGGTCTCCTGAGCTGAACCGCATTGGTTTCAGCCTCAGGAACCTCCTACTTCCCGAGATACAGCCCCCGTTATGGGGTGCCGGTATCTCCTATGCATTTTATTCCCATGATCACGTGACGCGGACATTTAAATGCATAGGAGATACTGGCACCCCATAACGGGGCCTGTATCTCGGGAAGTAGGGGGTCCCTGAGGCTATCCGCTATGGTAATGAAGTTTACTGTAAATGCATTTTTATTGCACAGGGTTCATGCCAGGGGTCTCTGGTGCTAATATTAATGGATATCAGCTCCAGAGATTCCCGGCATCAATCCTATGCAGGAAAAATGCATTTTTTTTTCTAAGTCCCATCTCGCCGCTTCTCTGCAGGTTTCCAACACCTTTAAGCCAACTTTTCTGGCGTGAGAATTTTGTGATAAAATCACCATTCTAGAGCGGTGATAGGCGTTCATAGCCAAATCACTGCTACTAGAATTGCACGAGTTTATGAACATGCCGAAAAGTGGTGTTAAGTGGCTTATCACTGCTGCCTTGTTGATTTTTTTTATGACCAATTTTTTTTGAGCAATTCAGTCTTTTATCACCCACTTATCACTGCTTACTGAATAGCAGTAGGCATTTTGGGTGATAAGTGCTTGATAAGTGGCTTATGAACGCTTTCTGAATGAGGCCCTTAAAGAGATCTATATCTCGTTCAAAACCCTCAGCCCCACTCAATGCAGTATATTATCTCGTACTGACCAGGAACCAAACATGGGAAGATGCCTTCTAACGTCTACAAACTACCACTGGGTATCATCTGGAACCACTGCCTACAGTTACTTAATGCCTCTGAAAGTCATTGCAGCTATTGACCCGATAACTTGGGAAGCTCATTTGCAGATCACAGATGACATATGACAGAGTTAAGAGCATTACAGTTCAAAAAACATCTGGAGTGTACCCAAGGAAAAGAAGGTTTTGTATACAAGGGGACCCAGATATTTGTACAGTTAAAGAAAACACACAAATAAGTGTTGGAATGGTGTCACGATACCCTGTTCGCTGGTCACCCAGGAGTATAGAAGACTCTTGATCTCGTTCAACGTTGATTTTGGTGACCTCGCATGAAGAATGAGGTGGAAGAATATGTACAAAGGGATCGTAACAAAAGCTTTTCGGACTCCTTTGCGTTTTGGCGGTGTCCATGGACTTCATCACGGATATTTCCATGTCCCAGAAAAACTCAGTTATTTGGGTAATTATCAACATGTTTTCCAAAATGTGACATTTCGTAGCCCTATCCAGTCTTCCCTCAGCTCTGACCTTGGCATCCACGTTCCTTCAGCATATGTATCACTTAAACGGATTATGAGTGAGCATCATTACGGATCTCGGACAGCAATTCACTGCTAGCTTTTAGAAGGCACTTACCTCCAATTTCGGGGTTCAATTGCATTTCTAATCAGCATTCCACCCACAGCCAGATGGCCAGAACAAGCGCATCAATCAGATTCTTGAGCAATGCCTACACAGTTACAGTATGTGAATGACACACAGAATTGGGTAGAGCTCTTGCCCTTAGCCGAGTTCACCTATCGCAATCATGTTCTATCCTCCATCGGCATCTCCCCATTCTGCTGTCACACTGCTAGATAAAGAATAAAGAATGCCTTTTAATAATAATTTTTTCACCTTAGGGTTTGGGAATTATGTATTTTTAATGTTTATAATTAAAATGTAATTCTTCTTACTTTTGAAATGTCTACATGTTTGCTGCATAATAAATGTATTTTTTGATCAATTGGTACCAATATGCAGGGTTCTTGATGCAGACTCCATTATAATCACTATGCCAGAGGGTTTCCTCATTCTTTTGTTTTTCACTGAAGATGTTAACCCTTATAGTAATTAATTTGTAGTTTAAAGTTTATTAATGTTGTTGTGTTTGGGTTCATGTATATTTGAACCCTCATAGACCTGTTAAATATGGGCATACTATGGTTTACAATGCCGTATGGGGGGGTCATGTTAGTTACTCTTGGGGATGTTTGAAAAAGAACTACAGTATTGTGATGTAGGGGAAGCAGGGCCCAGCATAATAAAGGTTAAGCCTGCTCATTGCCTTTACCAGTCAAGGTGGTGACCCAGTGTACCAGGGTCAGAGAGGCCATCTTTGACTGTAAAAGGGCAGACAGCCGTCTTAATAAGTTATGTTTTGTTGGCTATTTGTGTAATTTCATTTATTATGCATTTGGATATTCCAATATGTTTCTGTGTGGGACAAGCCTTTGTGTGGGGTCAGGTGTAGTGTTGTGGAACAAAGTGGAGTTGGGCTGGGATGCGCCACATGCTGGGAGAGTATACACTCCAAGGCCGGAGTATTGTTCTCTCCCCAGCAATAAGGCGTCACACTCTGCGGGAGGTGTGGAGCTGAAACCGGGTGATGCCTGGGTTCTAGCTCTCTTGGCTTGTTCTCTATTGGTCAGTTCATATTTCCCTCTCCAAGAGGCCCCACCCCTAAGGGCCATCCTACAGCACTGTACCAGCCCCAATTTCTGATTGGTCCCTCAGCAGGGCCCTTGTTTTCTGATTGGCTCAGTGTCACAGGAGACCAGGACTTTTTACAAATTTATACCGGGATCATTCACTAGGCAAAACAAAGTAGTAGAACAAAATGAAGTTTATTCAGGTAAACCCACGTACACACAATGAATACAAAAAATACAGACAAAATACACACTTACTGGGGGTGAAATCTAGGCTCAAATAGGTGCAGGGTGCCTACTTCGGAAGGCTTACCCTGAACCGGATATACACCCTGGCTTCCTGGTCCTCTTTTCGGCTGAAGATCCTATCCGCGACTGCTACGTTCTAAAATAAGAACTTGGACATCGCGTCGGACTTAGCCTCTGCAGGGCAGGCTTTCTTAGCTCTAAAAATTAAGCCGGCTGCTCCGCTATTCGTAACAGAGCAACTTTGAAAAGCCCGCCCGCTCTTCGTCGACTCAAGCTACAAGATCGTCTGGTTCTCTGACTTGTGTATCTCCATACATACCTTCTGCTGAGCTATCCTCAGCATAGAAGTAGGAGCAGCGACCAATCAGAGCGTGGGAATTCCCTCCCACTGACCAATAGGAATAGGGGCTCATCCTTTGATTGACGTCAGAGGAGAAGGCATGCCAAGCCAGCTCGAAAAACCAGGTGGACGGGAAATATGAATAAGCCAATGGGAAATGCGCCTATGAGCTATATTTCCCCCGGCTAACTCATTGACACCCACTGGGCAGGACTCAAAAGGTGTCCCCACAGGGTGCCCTTTGTTCTCCGGACCTGGACAATCACCAAACGTTTTTGGCACCTTTGGACATCCACCCTCCTTTGAACTCCGATGTCTATCCAGACTTCCCGGCACCAAAGTGGATGCCCGGGCTGACTGTATAGACATTTATAGTAAATGCACCAAACATGATGAAACATAGTTTAATACATTATATACCTTGGGGAGACCCATATCTGTGAGGGAAATAGGACTGGGATATCTGAGCTTGAAAACCAGGAGTCAGGGGGACACTGGGTAGCCCCGGTGTAATTAAACCCGCGTACCGGCAAATCATGCCTGCACGCCGGGGAGAATTAGGGGACTACCGGCTACTCGGCCCCTGAACACCTGCAAACAAAACAACTGCATTTCTACCCAAATATCCCACCTAAAACATATACTCAGAAAGTTTCATGAATCTGGGGCAAAGGGAACATGAAAAATGGAAAAGCAGGGGATACTTTAACTTTCACATGTTATGATATATGGCCCCTGGCTTATGGTGCTATATAGCTGCTAGGGACCCATGGTTTTCAGGGGTAACCAGATGGGCTTAACCTTTATTGTGTAGCCTGGCTACCCCCTATGACCCACACTCAGCAAAGACAATCTCTTCGCTGATTGGTCAACACCCAGTTTTCCATGTTTTCAGATGGAGGCCGGGGTACTACGTAAGTCGACACTGATCAGAGTTCCACGATTGTTCGTGGTTAGTGTCGTTCACCAGAGGTTAACTGGAAATATGAACTGCGATCCGAGAGGCAGTGATCCCAAGTTACTGGGATATACTGAGACGGGAGGATCGTGGAGGCATCGTGTTAAAATCGCTCCATCAGCACCCAGCATCTAGTGAGCTAGGATCTCCCATAACCCCCTGACTTGCTGGCAAGTTGTAACCGGGTTTTTGTATTGTGTTGCTCCCTTTTTGGCTTCAGCCATAATGAACCCTGTTTATTTAACTCTCTTGTTCTGTCTTGTGCTTGCGATCCCGGTGTAATAGTCTGGTCTCTTGTGACAACTATAATATCTCATTAGTAGGCCTTAGGGTTCAGTTGGAAAATAGCACATATCCCACCACATTGCCCTTCTATCACCTCTTAAAAAAATTATATATATACAGTATAGTTAGGTTTGGAAATAATTGGACACTGACACAATTTTCATAATGTTGGCTCTTTACACCCCCCCTGTGTAGTATTATGCGATTTATGACTTGAGGTGTTAAAGAGTCCCTGAATATTAGTGATGTAAGAGTGTGTATGTATGTAAATATAAATTTGTAAAGAGCCCACAGTTTATACAGCGCTTTACAAAAGCTGTGTGTGGAGTGGGAGTGTATGTCAATGGTGTGGGTAAGTGTGGAAATGTAAGCAGCTGTAGCATTACTAAAAGTGTGTGTAGATACTATGTGGTCCCTAATGGTATATAGGAATGGAATTACATAGAGTATTTGTATGTGCAAGAGACAGCTGTGTGTGCATACATATAGCGCAGTATGTATAGACATGGCCTTTAGCACTCATGGGAAGAGAGTTCTCTCATGTATTTTTTTGTTGGATCTTCCTGCAGTTTGGTGTAATACTTTGCATCAGAGAGTTGTCTGTGCGCTTCCCGCAGGTAGTCTGTGGTGTTCATTATGACCACTGCTCCTCCGTTGTCCGCAGGTTTGATTGTTATGTTGTGGTTGGCCTTTAGCGATTCTATGGCTCTCCTCTCGATCAGTGTCAAATTATACGTGTAGCCATGGTCTCCCGCAGCTCCTTGAGACCCCCCTCTCTTGGTGCAGCAGGGTTGCGGGTGCCGCCGGAGCCAGCGGCGGACCCGACGGCTGCTTCCAAGGGTGGGAGCCGGAGCAGGGAGTAGTGCTCTGCCTCCGCGAGCGGGCCGGTTGCCGGGTCCGCGAGCGCTCCGTCACTAGGGCTGCGATCGCGTCTCTAAGGTCCCGGCGGCTTGGTAAGCAGAGCGCCGCCATTACAGGTGCGTTGCGCATGCGCAAGGGCACCGGAGCGCCGGGAAGACCCCAGATAGATCGCGCATGCGCAGGGCTAGTTAGCCAGTTACTGCAGGCCTTAGGAAGTCGCGCGAGCGTGAGAGTAGGTAGGGAAAGGTTGAGGCGGCCCCTAAGGACTTGCGCATGCGTAGGGCAAGTGCGCACGCGGCCCCAATGCCAAGATAGGCTCTATGGGACTACAACTCCCATGGAGCATAGCGAGGGAGGCACCAGGTGCCTCATAGGAGCCAATAGGGCTGCAGGATTGCGCTGGCAAGAGAAGGATACATTTCGCGAGCTTAGCTACGCAGTCAGTTGGAGTCAGGGAGCTGTGAGGGAAGGAAGGGTGCGGGGAGTGAGTGCAGCTCCTGCACCCAGATAGGTACCCACACCCCAGGTAGGCCCCAACTCCCCATTAAGTCAGTGGGTCTGGAGAGGGGCTATAGCTGTTCTAGTCACCTTGAGGTAGCGCTAGGGGTAGGATGCCTGAAGGGATAGCCTGTTAACGAGGTCAGGAATTCTGGAGAGGATCTGCACTAGGCTAGCCAACAGTAGGTAGACGCCCAAGATAGGGACGCTGCCCTTAGTGTAGTGCTGTCTTGTCAGAGTCACAGCTATCCGTGCTGGGAGGTCTGACAGGCAGGCACCTTGTTGCTCAGCACTTTGGCTGCGAGCATCCAGTGGGTCACAGCTTATTGCTGCTGGCGCTGGGATAAGTTAAGTAGTAGTCAGTACTGGGAAGAGTTAAGGGGGTGGGGCAGGTTATTAACCCCTGTAGACCCCTAGGAGTTTCCCCCAAAGCCATTACAGGTTGCTGTGCTGTAGGGACGGCCTATAGTATAGCACGTGTCACGTAGTGCTGTAGGGACAGGCCTTATGTTAGGGATCCTGTCACAGTAGGGTAGATTAGATAGGGACACAGCGGACGCTGCGGTTCCTGCTAAGAGGTTCGGATCCAAGTTGGGGTCCGCAGAGACTGTCACCAGGTTGGGATCGCCCCTGGCGGTCCGCGTGCAAGGAGGCCGGTTGGGGATCAGATGACGCCATCCTACGACTGATCCTTTGTGAAGTCCTTGCAGGCCCGAGTGCAGGAGCACTCGGCAGGTACTCTATACGTGCACCAACAAAGATCATAACATTCTGTTAACACATAGTGGCAGCGCTGACCACGGGACAAAGGGCTTTGGGCTGTGGGCACTGTGGGGATGTTATACGGTGGTGATGTTATGAGTACAATTGTGATGTATTGTTATCGTTTATTCATTCAGTAAATCTGTTATCCATAATACTGGTGTATGTGGTTTCTGGGTGGGTTCCTATGTTAGAATCATTCTACATTTCCATAGAATCCTACATAGGTGGAGGCGCTGAAACCGAGACCGTTCCAGAGGATTCGCTCCAGGCTCTCACTAGCGGAGGCTCAGGCCTCCTGTGAGCCTGCAGGTATATGCACCATACCTGGTAACACTATATGTTCTACGCACCCACACTATATATGCAATTGGGTGGGGTGGAATACCCGTTACATACGTTTGTTTCCTTACTTTGTCCAGGATGGTGGTTTTGGCTCTGTGTCTAAAGCTTTCGATGTACCGGTCCAGTTTGGGGTTGCGTCCAGTTTGTGGGATCCAGTTGGATTTTTGTTTCCCCCTGCTCATGTGCAGCAGCTCTCCTTCTGCCGTGTTGGCACGATCTTGGTCGTGTCTGTCATGGAAGAACTCCTTAAGACGCAGTCTTCTGAAGAACTCTTCCAGGTCACTGCACAGCTCAATCTTGTCCATAGGCTTGGTAGGGCAGAATGTGAGAACCTTTGATAATACAGAGGTCTCTGCTTGATTTGGTGTATAGTCTGAGATGTTAGCAATGCAGTCCTGCTGTTGGTGACTGTCAATGTTTGTATTATTTGTGGTTGTGCTGGCTGCTGCAGAGTATCTCATTCTTATTCTAATTAGGCCCTTCAGGAGTTTTTCATGGAATGTTCGGAGTCCTCTCCAAATGGCTGCGCGTATTTCTCCTGTCTCCAGGATGCTGTCTATTGTTGCCTTTGTCTTTCTCCGGTTGCTGTAACAGATGCTAATCAGATGGTTCCTTAATATTTCCGAGTTCCTGGTTGTATGTGTTCGCAAGTGGGTTTTTGAGGACAAGTCCTTTTGGGATCAGACGCTCCTTTTTGCATTTGCTGAGGAAGATGATATCGCTGTCTAGTTGTGCCTGGTTTTTCAGTAAATCCTTTAGCTTCAATTGTGTGCGGTACAATGTGGTATCTTCCATATTTTGATGTAGAGGTATCGGTACCGTGTTAGCCGAGCTTAAATAATCAAAAATGAATAGTCATACCGTTCTGTGGCTAACGAAATGCTTTTATTTGTGCAAGCTTTCGAGATACACTGATCTCTTCTTCCGGCGATGGTATATTGAATAAAGCAAGCAAGGTTTAATTTAAAAACAGTGCATATAAGAATGTTATCCGTGACTGAAACCTAACACCCCCCGTGTAGCATGCGATTTATGACTTGAGGTGTTAAATAGTCCCTGAATATTAGTAATGTAAGAGTGTTTGTGTATGTAAATATAAATTTGTAAAGAGCCCACAGTGTATACAGCGCTTTACAAAAGGTGTGTGTGGAGTGGGAGTGTATGTCAATGGTGTGGGTAAGTGTGGAAATGTAAGCGGCTGTAGCATTACTAAAAGTGTGTGTAGATACTATGTGGTCCCTATTGGTGTATAGGGATGGAATTATATAGAGTATTTGTATGTGTAAGAGAAAGCTGTGTGTGCATACATATAGCGCAGTATATATACACATGGCCTTTAGCACATGTAACCCTTATTCCCCCCCCCCCTAGACTCATCTGACATATCTAGGGTGTGTGAAGGCGGATTACATGTACTGGGTGGTGCGTACCTGCGTGGAACAGGAGGGCCTGAGTCTCCCACGGTGGTGTGGGGGATAACAGGACCAGGCTTCCGGGGTAGTAGCCTCCATGTTTTCAGTGGTGGTGCAGCACCTCCATCCTCTATACCTTCCCAGTGTATGGGGTAGGACCCGTATAGAAGAATGATCCCTGGTCCCAGGGTGGATGCTCCAGAATCACACAACAGTCTTTAGTAAAAAGGTAGTGTCTCTCATTATTGCTCAGAGCTGCGGCTCCAGTAGTAGCGACAAGCAGCTACAACAACAACAGCAATGTCTACAATTCACACGACCCTCCACTCTGTACAGGCCTTTCCTCCTCTCCTTCCCTCCAAGCGCGCACTCCGACAGGATGGACTGTGCTGGGGCCTCAATACCCCACTGCCCACCGCAGAGGTTATCCTCTGGGTGGGGGATGGATTCTCCCCATCACCCCATCATCAGGGTGAGGGGCATTGGTCCACCTGAACTCGGCTCGTTCTCCAAAGGTCATAGGCCAGAGTTCTCTCTCTTGCTTGCTCCCAGGACGGAGCTAGGTATATTCCTCTCACTCCCAGGACAGACTCCAGAGTCCACTCCCTCATAGACTCCAGAATAGACTAACTGTCACTTACAGGAATGGGCTGCTAAATAGGCTTAGCCCCACCCCTCATGATGTCAGCAGGACCTCCTCTCTGTCTCATGCCTGCAGCAGAGTGAGGGGCCTGCATCTATCACTCAGGGCAGGGCTTGAAGGGGGAAAACCCATGATCACTACTGGTGCCTGCCCTTAACAGGACTTACCACAGTAGGAGGAAGATATGTATAGCCTGTGCTGTTTACAGGGGGCTACACTCTCCCTCTGGTGGAATCCAATGGTCCCCACTTGGACCTAGCTCTAGCAGCACCATCCTGTGGCGAACCACCTGGGAAACAACACATATTATGGCAGTGTTAGCATAACATAGGCACATGAGGTATTCAAGAAAACAAACATGGTTACTCCCAATGTGGAGAACCCTACTAATAATGTTTTGGATTTGGCTTTCTTACTCTTTGGCCATTGTGATCCGTGATGGTCACAAAGAAAGATTGCAACGACCCATGCTCCGGTCGATACAACATGTTGTGCATGTATATGCACCTCCCTATACTCCAGATCCTAACCAACTCACTTATTTTATCCTCGTTATGATAACCTCCCTGACCAAACTTGGTTCGAAGATATTCCTGCACAGCCTCCCTGAGCCAACTATCCCGATTTTCTTCTATTTCCCTCATGATGGGCTCAGGCACATAAGGGTACTCGTATCCATGTGACTGCCTATACCTAGCCACTATGGCTCTGTCGGCACGGCTCAATTTAGTGAGCTTGCGGTGACCCGCCCTGCTTGGCAGTACCCAAAACTCTGGCTCTTCCGGATCAATTTCATCATACAGTATACTGGGGCCTTTGGGTCGAATGAGTTTCTGCTCGATCTCCCGGAATCTATGGTCTAATTCGTCCTCCATCCCCTGAGGAGTAAAGACACCTGTTGCCCACCAATGATCAACGATGTTTCTCTTAATGAGCAGGAATCGTATACGGTCCATCCCTGCATGGTACCCAGTAAACAGGGGCGCCCACCATTTGTCACGGTGCTCGTATTCTGTGGACGGACTAGTGTTCTCTATCTCAGATTCAGCCTGCGATGAGACACCGGACGTCCCCGCCTCTGTAGAGCGCGAGCAATCTCTCCTCCCCTTGGCATTGAAATACCTGGTAGGGTTCATCTTGTGAACCACCTCCGGAATAGGCCCAGCCTCTGCTGGAGTATGTGACCCTCGGGCTCTCCCTCTAGCTGAAGGAGAAAACGGCACAGGGTTAGACACAGGTATCACACTGGAGTAAGGTATTTCCCCATCCGACCCCTCATCGCTCAACTCCCAGTCCCTCAAGTCCTTGGAGTACTTAGGGTATTTGCTTAATTTATCCCCGCTAGGTCCCGGTGGCAACACTCGTGACTGGGCAGGGGCAGTGGCCGGGGCGATGGAGCTATGGGTTCGGGCAGGGGCATCATTCAAGTCATTGTCCAGCAAGCGGGTAATACCGAGACCAAGGGACGCTTTCTTGGGTGCCTTCTCCGCCATACTTCGCGCCTCTCTTGATGGACCTTGGCTCTTCAGGATGGCCATTACAGCGGCCATGGCTACTCTCCGTGAGGAGAACAGTGCTCCCGGTGGACCCGGAAATGACATAATCAGCGGTGCCCGTAGAATCTCCATCCGCTCCGTGGTCACGCACCGGAAGTGCATCGAGGACCGGCATGGGCATTGGCGGAGCATCCGGTTCACGGACGGACAAGTAGGCCTCAAGCCTCTCCTTCTCGTCCTCCTCGGTTGCTGCTTTCGCCTGGCGGAAGTAAGGGGGTGGTGGAGTCTCCTTACTGCTCCGCTGCTGTTTGGTGATCTTGGGATCCTCCGGGGTCGTCTCAGCCGCCATCTCCGCCGCACTGGGAGTCCCCATGGCCGTGGGACTCTTACGGGCCTCCGGCCGCACCAGCGCTCGCTGTCGGAAGGTGTCCGGACTCGTCTGCTCCTTATTGGTACCACTGGGGTGGTTCGCCGGTAGGCGCATCGCCACCGATGGCACTCCAACCTCTTCCTCCGAGGAAATCAGGATCGGTTCCTCCGCTAGGGAGTCACCGGATTCTTCTGCAATACAACCAGTGGGTATAGGTACGAAACTGTCTCGCTCCGGTACCTCCACTGCGGTCGCGCTCTTCTCCGTCGACAGCTCGCTCGGTTCTGCAGCGGGCTGGGCCTTGGTTCCTGCCACTTGGTTGCAACGGGGAACCAGGGCAGTCTTGTCTTTACCTTCCGCCACCTCCGTTAATGTTCCCGGAGAGGCACCCCGCGGGTCTCGATCAAAGGCCACGGCTCGTTCGGCCATAGGTAAAACATGCCGCATTGAGGGCATCGTGCCTTGGTGCTTGGTACCGCGCCCGGTATCCCGCAATGAACGCACAAACACCGGAGGTATTCGTGCTCCGCTACCTCCACTACCAGTAAGCCTCCTGGCAGTTGGTAGATTGTAGTGCTCATCTCAGACATGGTTAGCTCAGGGGTGGAACAGTTCAGTGTTTCAGCTCCTTGCTCCTCGAATGCCAGACAGAAGTGAAGGTCTTCGCTTTCGTTTCCTGTCCCTCCCTTTGATGAGGACGCTCCTGATTGGCTCTCCTTGTGCCCCCTCCCTCTGGTGGAATCCAGAGGCGGGGCCCTCCTTTTTTCAGTGTGACGCGACCTGGTTTGTTGACCAGTCACAGCACAGGTGGGTGGGCTTTCGGCTTTCGCGCCGCTCCGCTCTTCTTGCAGGGGATCTGGGTTTGTCGCCAAACCCCTGCACATTTCCCGCCACATTTCTCATACAGTTCTTTTGCACGACTCACGTGCGCGCTCCAGGATTGGTGGGAAACGCCATTTTAGATCGGCTGCTATCTGCTGGGCTGCTGATGGCGCCTTGGTCGCCATTTTGGAGGGTTCTTCGCTCCGCGGAGCACATGTAGTGACGGCCGCCATTTTAGATGCGCCCACCACATGTAATTGTGTACTCTTCTCAGTGTCTAAGGTGTAATTTGCTCCTAGACACTGACTGATCTCCTCGACACCTTCTACTTATCTCTGCATGCTTATTCTGGTACCCACTAATATGAGGTGGCCTACCCCAGGCTAGGCAGAACTCCTTCTGTGTGTGTACTGTGCTCGATGTTCATTCCGACAAGTGCTCTGTGGTGCGTTCTGTGGGTGCTAGCTAGCGTACCGGGCATCTCCCTAGGTATGGGCGTCCCTCTATTGGCCACTCATAGTGCGGGCCCTGGGCCATGGTCCCTGGACTAGTTAGCAGGCTGACCCCCCCACTTGCCTCACACTATCTGCCTCAAGGGACTAGGACAGCGATAGCTATGCACCCCTCTTACGCCACCCGCTTAGGGCGCCCAGGGCGTATTGTGCGGGAGCGGCGATCCACGCTCCCCTGACTACCCCCGGTGTGCAATTGCGCCCTACGTTCCTCAACACTGGACCGGAGAGTGCACATCACTCTTTCTGCTCGGCTTTGCTGTAAGCCTGACCTGTTTATCTCAGCAGAGCCTCCAAATGTAACCCTTATCCCCCCCCCCCCTAGACTCATCTGACATATCTAGGGTGTGAGGGCGGATTACATGTACTGGGTGGTGCGTACCTGCGTGGAACAGGAGGGCCTGAGTCTCCCGCGGTGGTGTGGGGGATAACAGGACCAGGCTTCTGGGGTATTAGCCTCCATGTTTTCAGTGGTGGTGCAGCACCTCCATCCTCTATACCTTCCCAGGGTATGGGGTGGATGCTCCAGAATCACACAACAGTCTTTAGTAAAAAGGTAATGTCTCTCTTTATTGCTCAGAGCAGCGCCTCCAGTAGTAGCGACAAGCAGCTACAACAACAACAGCAATGTCCACAATTCACACGACACTCCACTCTGTACAGGCCTTTCCTCCTCTCCTTCCCTCCAAGTGTGCACTCCGACAGGATGGACTGTGCTGGGGCCTCAATACCCCACTGCCCACCGCAGAGGTTATCCTCTGGGTGGGGGATGGATTCTCCCCATCACCCCATCATCGGGGTGAGGGGCATTGGTCCACCTGAACTCGGCTCGTTCTCCAAAGGTCATAGGCCAGAGTTCTCTCTCTTGCTTGCTCCCAGGACGGAGCTAGGTATATTCCTCTCACTCCCAGGACAGGCTCCAGAGTCCACTCCCTCGTAGACTCCGGAATAGACTAACTGTCACTTACAGGAATGGGCTGCTAAATAGGCTTAGCCCCACCCCTCATGATGTCAGCAGGACCTCCTCTCTGTCTCATGTCTGCAGCAGAGTGAGGGGCCTGCATCTATCACTCAGGGCAGGGCTTGAAGGGGAAAACCCATGATCACTACTGGTGCCTGCCCTTAACAGGACTTACCACAGTAGGAGGACGATATGTATAGCCTGTGCTGTTTACAGGGGGCTAAACACTCATGGGAAGAGAGTTCTCTCGTGTCAGTAGTGACTCATAAAACTTCTGTCTCGGTTTAGGCCATCGCTAAGTGTCCTGAACAGTTGCATAAATTTGTATTCATGCAACCGTCTCTCTTTCAGTGTTCTAAGATTACCTTTGAGTATGGCCACCTTCAGATTGTTCATCTTGTGGCCAGAGTCAGAGAAATGTTCGCCGACAGGACTGTCTCTTGTTACGTGTGTGATGCTGTGGCGATGCAGATTCATTCTCTTGTTTAGCCCCTGTCCCGTCTCACCTATGTTGTAGCAGCCCCCTGGGCTTTTTTGTTGTTGAAAGAAGCAATATTTACACATTCCAACAGTTGTATAATACATCACATTTTAACCAAAAACAATCTCCCCAATACTCTAACGACAACTTTCCCAACCACCACCATGTGTGCACCCCCCACAACAACCCAAATAAGAATTGTCCGACAGAGAGGTAGGTATGGAACCTGCCCCACAGCAAGGAGGAAAACGAGCCTCCCGGCAAGGCTATTTAAGCCCCCTTTTCAACCAACCCCTTTATTGCAAACTGATCACCCCTTCCTAAACTCCTGCCCTTCCCCTGGGCTCAAACAAGGTGACCTCTTAACCCCCAATATAGTGGCACAGCTCACCAAACTCATGGCTCCCCTGCCTTATATTCCCTAGTGGCTTCTTTTCAATTACATACTTATGTTGAGGAGTTTGTTGTGTGTTTTTGTCCTAATGTTTTGTGTATATTTCTTATTTTCCTGACATTTTTGGGATGTTTGATGTACAGTACGATTATATTGGTGTCATTTGAAAAAATGTAACCGCTTGTGTACAGTTACAGTTACTGTAGATGTTATGTAACCCCCCCCCCCCCCTATGTATGCTCAGCAACACAGAAGTCTGCCCCCTAGCAGGTTCCTCTGCAAGGACATGTGACTGCATTAGCCAGTAGGAAGGCTGGTGAAGGAGGAGGGACTATGAGGGGGAGTGAGCCTTTAGAGCAAGGGGCAGCCATGACAAGATTCAAATCTGCACGGAGCTGAGAGAGTGAGGCTGGATCCAGAGACTCCTGTGTAAAGGGAGCGGCATGTATCCAACGAGGAGACAGGAGAGCTGATCAGCGGAGAGCCCAGCTGCAGAGAACTGGAGCAGGAGATAGATTGCTGACAGAGGGGATCCCCTGATGGGTCATAGGAAAAAGGGCACCACACTGCATATCTATGTGAAGTACAGGCCAGCATCCTACAGTTACGATACACAAGCTCCAATGGGGTACCGGTAATACACAGATAGGCCTAACCACCCACGAGTGGGAAGCCTATTACATTGACTATAATACACATACATGCACAGCGCTTGCGTGAACTGTGATGTTATGATGTGTATGGTGCCTTGTGTCATGGGAGACAAGCTCTTTTAACACATTTATATTTTTGGGATCATTCACTAGGCAAAACAAGATGGTGGAATAAAATTAGGTTTATTCGGGTAAACCCGCGTATACACAATGAAATACAAAATACAGACAGAATATACACATTTACTGGGGTCTTGAGGTTGAAAAGTAGACTTTCCTAGTTGCAGGGCGCATGCTCCAGCAAAACACTTACCCTGTCCGCTCCACGTCACTGAAATAAGCCTGGAACAAGCAACATAATTCCTCAGAACTTGTCCTCAGCTAGGCTTAGGATTCCCTGGCACCTCAATGCCTAGTGCTTTGCTATTGTACGCAAAACACCTGGGAACCCCTACCGGCGCTTCACTGTACCAGTCCCAAGATTACCTGTAAGTTTGAAGACAGAGAGAGAGCTCTCATTTGGGCAGCCTTTTTCATAGACTTCTGTGTCCTATGTTTAACATGGGCAGGGACGGTCCACCCCTCAGAGCGTGGGAACTTTTCCCACCAGCCAATCGGAGCGGGGCTCATCTGGTTGATGATGTCAGATGAAGGGGCATACCTTTCCCCCAGCCCACTCATGGCCACCTGCTGGGCAGGCTCCACAGTGTCTCAGAGAACAAAGATGGCTTTTGGGCTTGTTCCTCTGTCCCTCCCTGCTACCAAATGGCCCGACCCCTCTGGACCTCCTGGTTCTCCTTTGAGTTCAGATGTCTATGCAGACATCCTGGCTCTTTTGTAAATGCTCAGGCTGACTGCATAGATATATATATATATATATATATATATATATATATATATATATATATATATATATATATATATATATATATATATATATATATATATATATATAGAATAAAACACTATAAACCATACTTTAATAAAGTATAAACCTTGGGGGACCTTATATGTGTGTGGGAAGTTAGTTTGGGAAATCTGGGCTTGAAAACAGGAGTCTGGGGGACACTGGGCAGTCCCAATGTAATTCACCCCGCGTACCCATAAATAGTGCCTGCACGCCGGGGAGAGTAAGGGGACTACCAGTAACTTGGCCCCCGAACTCCTGCAAACAAAACGAATACATCTTCGCCCAAATATCCCACCTAAAACTTACACTCCCAAAATCTCATGTCTCTACGACACAGGGAACCCCAAAAGTCCTTAAACAGGTCAGATTTTTGCTATACTTTACATGGGCCTTCCATAGCCCATTCTGTCCTTATGTACAGACGGGTACCCACAAAGTCTACACTGTTAGCGGGTAGCTATCGCGGTACTTGTGGTACTCCCTAAACCAGGGACGCCCTTTTCTAAGTATATCAGGTCTCTGGTCCAGCACAGAACACATCCCACTCCCCCTGAGGGGAGAGGATAGAACACACATCTCTCACTGAGGAGTGAGAGAGACAGAACCACTACATTTGAGGCTGCAACCACTTTTTGTTACCAGGGGAGGGTCCCAGGTCTTAGGCCGTGCCTATAGTGCCGTCGATGGCGACGGCGACACGACGGGTGACGTCACACGTTGCAACCGTCAAAATTTATATTTCGCCGGGCGGCGGCGGCGCGGGTTTCCGGCCATTTGATTGGTTCAAGGGTCATCACTTGAGGCGACAGCCCTTGAAAAATCAAATTTTGCCGGCTACCAGTTTTCGCGATGGCGATGTCGCTCCGTCGCATTGTCGCCGTCGCGCTTACTATAAACGCACACGGCGGCGGCAATGCATTTGTTTTCGGCTGACGTCGCGTTGCCGGCACTATAAGCGCAGCCTTAGCCTCGGCAGTGGGCAGTACCTAGAACTTGGACCCACCCCCCTGCCACTTCTAGGGAGCTGTTTACTGCAGTAAGGCAGAGATTAACCCTAACACTGCCAGCGCTGGTACCAGGACTTATGTTTTAGGCAGGGAAGTTTAGTAGCCCAGGGAGTACCAGGCTACACAGTGTATTGCAAACATGTGGACACGCTAAACATTGTTATTGTATTCGTTGATAGGTGTCCTGTCTCTCTTGTACCCACCATAACTTTAGTGTGTCTGCTTCACAACAACTATAATTGTCACAATGCAGAATCGGTAGCCAGGCTTAAAGTGATGAGCCCAAGAAGACAAGCTAGATGTATCTGGCTGGGTTTTCTGGTTCTGTGCTTCCTTAACACGGGCTTCGCTATAGAAGTGGAAGGAGGAACTTGTTTTTGTAAGGTCACTATCTTTGAGGTGGGTCATCTTGGCTCGAGTACCAGTCTCACCTCTCCTTGTGACCTTGGGTAAATCATGTTATCACCCTGTACCCCAGGCACCAAAATTAGATTGTGAGCTCTACAGGGCAGATTCACTGTGCCAGCAAACTTCTATGTACAGCTATAAGTATTATATCAGGAGACAATGATTATTGTTTTAAGCTTTTAATTCAGTAAACAAAACCTCTCGGGAATATCCATGTTTAAAATAGCCAGGGAGTAAAAAGTGACACATCTGCATGTTATTACACAGTATCCCCACCTGCAGTGTAATCACCTAAGGGCACTCATGGGATTTACTTTCTTTGCTGCATCATGGGAGAAAGGACCACTGGAAAAATTGGGAACTGTTTTAATGATTCGTGGGATTTTGCAAATGCACAAAGGTTCCCTTTCCCATTTCCCCACCATATGGAACGAGGAGGAGATGCACACCCCAACTTTATTTTGGGGTCACCCAATATGGCCGCACAGGTGCAGCAGGGACCTGACGCCTGAGAACATATTCCTAATTCCATTTTGCATCTGAGGCCTGCCATGCACTGCGTCTGTGCAGCAATGTAAAAGGCCAGCAAAGGGTTACAAAACGCACCCATGCTAACCCCCATCCCCTGCAAAGCCCCCCCAGTTACATGAGGGCGCCCATGTGTCCCTTGCATCCACAACAGCTGAGAGGCAAAAGGCTAACAACAGCCAACCCTCTTTTTTTTGTGTGTGTCTCATTGATTAACAAATCGAATGAAAAATAAATGAAACTAGCTCCTTTGCAAGAGAAGCCTGTGCTACCCTAGACAAGCTGCAGGGACCTGGCCTTCCCTGCCCCCCAGCTCAGCCCTTATTGGCTGGGCTCCTTTGTCTTCGGGGAGAGGCAAACTGTATAAGATAGCTGCTGCCTGCTCCATGCCCCCCTCCCTTTGTGCGAGGCAGCTGCAGCACGTTTGAATGTATATAGGGGGGATTTGAAGGGACCATTCCATGGGCCATCTGTCTCCCAGCCAGCAGCAGGAACAGCAAGCGCTGCAGCAGTAGGACCAGGAGCAGCCCTGCTAAGGAACATTACAGGCAGCAGCAGCAGTAGCAGCAGCAGCAGCAGCAGCAAGCCCAGCACACAGACTCCTGCCAGGATGGTGCTAGTACACGTCGGATACCTTGTTCTTCCAGTGTTTGGCTCTGTACGAAACAGAGGTATTCTATTCTTATGTATTATGTGGGGGAGGGGGGAGCTCTGTCTTCTTGCTTTGCAATGAGTGCCTTGGTGTGTCTGATTTGGGGGGGGGGGGGGTCTGCTTTGTTGATCACTTAAAGGGTTGAGGGACTTGGTATTTTCTTTATTTTAATTTCAGTGGTTTTATATATGTATATATAAAACATTTTCTTAATCATTATTAGTATTATTATTAGTAGTCATAGTATTATTGATCTGGGTCTGTTGTTTTGATTGTATGCTGATGAGGACATAAATGGTGGGTTATTTATGTTGATGAAATCAGATTATATATCTATATTTAAATCTACAAAGCCAGATTTATTTTTCTCCTTTTTTTTTTGGTTGCATTGACAATATTTGAAGCTGCTTTTGATGCAGAATAGATCAGTGGTTATAACCCTTTGTGAGACAACAGCACATTAACCCCTAACCTTTATTGTTTAAGCTCCTCTGCTGTTCTGTAACCACATTCTCCTGCACAGGGGCCAGCAAATTGTATTTTTCTTCATTCATTTCCTTTTGCATGGTAATTTCTCTCTTTTTTTGGGGGGTGTGGGATGGGGTTAACAAGAGAAGAGGATATGATTTCACTGTTTTATAAGGTTGTTGATAATAGGCAATGGATGCCTCATCTTTCCCCAGTAGCAGTCTAGACACTGGCAAGGTGACAGGTAGAATCAGCCTTGAATCTGACATTTTTGGCCACTGCAGAATTTTTTTTGGTTTGTTTTTATTTAATTTATTTTACTCAATTGGAGACAAATTCTATTTGGGGTGATTCCTTTCGAATTGTTAAGATATCACAACCTACGAAGTATCTTACGCTTTCTAGGACCTATACGGCTAGTAACATCCTTTTAAAAATTGTAATATGCATTGTTTTTGTGGGCCCGTTTAAAATTAGATAGCTGGGTCTTTGGGGAATGATATATCATTGTGTGTGTGTGCACATGTATGTGTGTGTGTGTGTATGCATAGGGGTATATATTGCTATATGTGCTGAGAATTGCTATTTTTCGACCTGCCTTTAACTAGATCTCCATCAAACAATGCAATTTAATCCAGAACCCCAGCACTTTCGTTGCTGGAGAAGTCAGCAGATCAGTGCTGTGCAATAATCTCCTGGCCTCCCCAGCCCCGAAGGCGGCTTTGGGAAGTGAATGAGGATTAGGGCCACTGGCCCTTTGTGTACCCAGCTATAGCCTTCCCTGACATCTGAACCAAAATATACCGTAGACATTAAAATGAAAAGCTGTGTTTGTTTCTCTTGTGACTATGGGATGATGACATTTTGCATTTATCAATTCTTTTTGTTTTTCTTCATTGTGTAGCACAGTGAATGACCCAACCATGCTGCTGTGTGATGTGGCCCTCTGCCTCTGCATTTAGCTGTGTGTGACATCCCCTCTTAGCCATTTCCTGTTTCTATCTGAAGAAGGCATTTGATATTTATTTAAGCTGCAGTATCCCTTATCTCATGGCTGCTTGTCGTTTTTTTCTTTCTTGTCTACGGGTAATTTGTAGGGTAAACCCTTATGTTGGCATGCAAATGCAATGACACTTTTACTAGGCTTCTGTTGCACCATCCAGATCTATGAGTGCAGTGTTTCACAATGACCAACAAATGCCATGGCAAGTCTTGCAGAATAATTCTTCTTGCCACTGAATTATTGTACTCATAATACCAACGCTGGCACTGCAAATTACTAAAATTTTCTTGGTATAGTGATTGTTTGCTGTTTTAAAAAAATGTAAGGCAAATTGATCCTTATTTGGCTTGTAATCCCTCTCCTCTAACAAAAATAGGGTGAGGGGTTTTGTGTAATAATTAACCCACTGCAAGCTCTTCTCCCATTGAGGAGGTTAATTTAAAAGCCTTGTGACAGAGGATACTAACGCTTAAAAATGAAAATCCTGCTATAATCATAATTTTCTTGTAAAAACTGTAGAGAATGTAATCCTGAACTTGTTTCTTTTTAGAATCATTGTAGTAACATAGAACATAGCTAATTTCAGTAGAGATGTAGAGAATAACAGCCATTTTTTTGTATCTTCATCTTGTTTAGCTAAGTACATTGCACTGTAAATTCCTGTTGAGTGGATTCATTTTGCTCATGGGAGATGAGGCTGCATTTCATGGCCCTTTTCTCCAGCGCTGCACAAATTTCTAATAATACCCCCGAAAAATAAAACGACACATGGGCATAAAATGGTTTAGCATTGTACAATGTGCCATGGCAATTGAGCTAGAGGACCCCATTATTTATTAATGTATACAATATTCTAATTTGTGCCACGTCAATCTATCGAGTCGGCAAACGGTGGGCAATCTATTCATTTTATTCCTGAGAATATCCAAAAACAACATCTCTTTTACAGAGATTGTCCGCGCTGCTCTTGCCCACGTCCACCCAGATCCTAATCTCCTGAGCGCTGTCCAAATTTAAAACGATTGACTTGACATTTTCGACTCGCAAAGAAGCTTGCGGGCAAAATGCATTTCCACTAAACAGGGATAACATTTTTTTCTGCTGTGCTAAAACTACTTCCTGTTCTTATTTCTGTGGGTAATTTTCTGTATCTGAAATCCTTTGGTTGTGGATCTCTCCACCTTTTTTTTCCTGTACTAAGACTAAAAAGCATGTTCTGTATTTTTTTACATTACCTAGTTTCTGATGTAAATCTATCCGTAGAGACATACCCTGCTGTAATGTAATGTGCTGTAGCCTATACATCTGCTCATTGTATGCTGCTTTTGTTGTCCGCCCCTCCATAGCATGGTGGGCCTTGCCTTTTGTATCGTGTGCATGATTACATTGTTACACACAGTTCCACTAATACTAATACGACAATCTTTCAATAAAGAAACTAGTTTTCCTATATTAACCTAGTGTGCTTTTTCTATTGCTGTTTTCCCATTTATTGTTCTGTTCCTGCTCTTTTAGATTTGATTTCCTCGCTTTTCCTTCTTCCTTTTTTTTTTTTTGTAAGTTCAGAGTGAATGATTTTATGGGGTCACGGACACTATGCTACAGTATATATGCTATTTTTTTTACCCCTGTCTGTTTCGTTCATATTGTTGTACATAAACATCAGGGTGGGAAATGTGCTCATCCTTATGCCTGTTCCCATTTTATTTTCACAGAATAGCAAATGTGCTTTAAACCGTTCACATTTGTATTCTGTACACAGCTCTAAAAAATATGGTACCTAAATTCTACACTCGTAATGGGTCAGCCAAGGGCTGTCATAACCAGGTCAGATTCTATTGCCCAGTGGTAAACTTGTATGTAACATATTGTGCGTTTTCATCCTGTGGTGACAAATCAAAGCAAACACACAAAAGATGAACTAGACCCACTCACCGATGCTGCACACGCTTCACTCCTTTATCACCAGGTTTCGGTGTGTGTCCATTGGGCAGACGCGCCTTGTAATATGATTTACTGGGATTACACACAGGTCCATGTAATATAAACACATCTGTCAATTCTTCTACACATTATTAGTACTTGGGTAGGAGAGGTATTGATGCACGGTTACATTTTAGTTAAGTGCAATAAATAATTCTGGTTCCTCGGTTTTGCATCTATTCTGTTTTCGTTCATTGACACGTTCAGGGTTTCATTGTCCACCAGCTGAACTAACACGTGCACACCCAAACGTCAACATATTCCTAAATAGTCTTGAGTTATTTAACTCCACTAGCAAATATAGTCGTGAGAAGTGTATTCCGAAAGATGATCATTTCATGTGTCCATAAACGATTAAGAAATAAGCCTTAATAAAGGGAATAAATTATTTGCATGAATGCAAACTTCAAAATCTAGCCTTTCTATGGCTGACATCCCCTGTACACTATCAGTTCTGTGTCTGATTTTCAGAGTACGTGCTTACTAAAAATGTGAGTAAAATGCCTATGTATTATTTATGTTTATAAACAGGGGGACTTTTTAAAATATTTTCTTTTAAAGGTGACATTGGTTACTACACGTGGCAGCGTAATAAATCAACTGGTTGTAAAGGCCTTTAAAACAAACTGGGGGAAGTAAATATGGTTTATAAAAGCATTTTCCCTGTATCTTCTCAATACGTTCACATTCAGTTCTCTGTCATGTACTGTACCTCCTGTATGACCTTTTTTGCTATGGGTGTACGCATTGGGCATTTGTTCTCTTCCCCCCCCCGCCCCCCTTCCCGTCTCCCTGCTCTTTATTCTAATCTGGATTTGAAAGTTTAGCCCTTTGCTGGGATCTGAGCACACTCATTGTACACGCACACACATTTGTTATCAGGAAGATGTGCTTCAGCTTGCATGAATGGTAACGTGCATGCGTTATGGAGCTGCTCATTCCAAGATGTGGTTTTATTTGTCACTGTATTCTCACTTCCATAAAAAGAAAATAGATGTATTTGATTTTAATTTTTTTTTAAAAGGGGGGCGACCATATTAGTTCTTTTCTGAATACAGTGAAACAATTCAAGCAAATCCCCAACGTGTGGATTTGAGGTGGTATAGTTTAAAAGTGGTTTCCTAATTCTTGTTTTACAATTTGCCATCCGACACACCAAATTACAGTAACCTCCAAGGTCAATGGAATGTCACACAAAGCTATTCTGTCTGCACTCCTGGGTATGTTACACCTGGCTATCTAGGAGTATTATGATGATAAAGTGTGCTACTGAATCATACAGTTCTACATATTTTTTTAATCATGCAGTCAGATAGAAATTCAGGGGGAAAAAAACTTTATTGGTTGGTAATCAATTTGTATTTAATAAATTCAGTGCTAGAATGATCTGCAGAATATTTCTAATATAATGTGAAGTCTTTGCTCTGGAATACAAGCATTGGAGAGGTGAAAAGTACATGGCCACCCCAAAAAATATGCTGCAGTGAAGCAATTCCTAGTATTACAAAGTATGACTGTGTACTTCCAACTGGTTACAGCTTCCTCTAGTTAGACAACTGGTCCACCACAAAAATGACCAGTCTATCCACTTTGTTTAACTCCAGTAGTATCACAAAAGGAGTATCTTGGGAACAAAGGCACTCGTGTCAACATGAAGAGCAACAGCCTGGTTGCACCAACACCAGTAGCCCAACAGGTCTGGCAAAATAGTGAAGAAGGTTTAGTCTGTAGGATCGATCTTTCAGGAACTTTTATCAAGATAAAGGTCGATCCTACACATTAATAAACTTCTTCACGATTTTACAAGAACTCGGAGTGCCTGAGATCTTTCTTCTACCATCACAAATTGAGAATCTCCAGACCCCTGTGTTGTGTTGGGTTGGGACTGACTTTTTTCAACCATACAGGTAGTCTGTCAGTGCACCAAAGGGAAATAAACAAGGTGCCATCATCAATCACCATCATCAATTTTGATGAGTCTTAAAAATATGACCTTGTCTTTATGTTCCTGTGTAACAATACTAAACTGAAACCTAAGTGTGATGTGACTGTGAGTTTAGTAGAACCTACCTTCCCATGCTTCTTCTCTAAACATGGCTGCATTTGTTATAGGAACCAGTTACATCGTTTTTACTAAGTGGTACCCTCCTCTGAAGAAGCACCAAATCCTACAATCATTCCTTGCAGATATACATGAAAACAAAATATAGTAAGGGGCATTTTGTTACTTCTTCCTAAACAAGAGAAGGAGCGGCTCAGTGCGTAAAGACAATGACTGGCACTGAGTTTGAAGCAGGGCAGCCTGGATCAATTCCTGGTGTCGGCTCCTTGTGACCTTGGGCAAGTCACTTCATCTCCCTGTGCCTCAGGCACCAAAATCATAGATTGTAAACTCTATGGGGCATGGACCTGTGCCTGCAAAATGTCTCTGTAAAGCGCTACATAAAACTAGCAGTGCTGTACAAGAACAAACAATTATTATTAACATGTGAGATTACATTATAAAGTGCTTTGTAACTTTTTGAATCTGATCATTTATTTTTCATTTTGTTACAAAATATTTGTGTACTTTTACAAAAAGTTAAATATCCGTCATTAAATATTGTGGTAACAGCCACGCAGGTTAAAAACCACTCCGATAGATGACTGCTAAAAGGCAACTCACAGAAATCAACTAAGGGAGGCTAGAAATACTTAGCATTTTCAAAAGGGTAGGGTCAATATTTCCCACATCTTCAGCCACCTGGACGATGGAGGTCTTTTTTAGTAGGGGAATTCCTCATTGTTCCAAACAACACCTTCAACGCCTGCAAGTAATTTAGCAAGGTCATTAGCTTTAGTAATTGTTAAAGTGAAGATGAGTGTTTTTCAATGGGGGCCTTAATGAGGACAATATGTTTTCTCCACCCTTATCCTGGACCATCCCGGTCAGAGAATTTTACATACACGCGGCGCACTACTGAGCAATAAAATTGAGAGGTAAATTCAATCATATATATATAAATATATATTTTTTTATTTATTACCCATGGTTTAAAACGGAGGGACAAACAACCTCCTACGCGTTTCGCACTCTTAAGTGCTTGATGAGGGTCAATTAGGAGAAGATGAAGGGACTTTTTGTGTTGTGCAGTCCCAACATCACACACAAGACAGGAGCTCAAGTCAAGCCCCTCACATGAGTCGGGAAATAAAGATGTAGCCAACGTTATTGCAACCGCTGGCGCTCTCCTACAGGGTGAAATAAGTGTGGTAACCCTGCCCCTTTCTCTCATGCGGCTGATTAAAAACAATGGCCGCTTCTCTCACTGATATTTTGTGTAGGTCCGGCCAGCGGGAGTAATGACGTTGGCTGTATCTGGACCCAGGAGTGATTGGTCGTACCCAACATTACTGGGAATAACCATTGGGCTGAAGTTGAAATACATGCTTTATTGGTTTAAAATCTCTGAATTGAAGACAAGGCCGAAAATGAGCCAGTATGAAAATTCTCAACAGCAAACATTGGCAATTTCTAAAGAGGAGAATATTACGTGAGCTTATCTTGTGAAACATTGATATGTGTTCCTTGGCGAGGTCTGACTTGTTTTGATACACAATGTAGGTGCATGCTGCAGCTATATGTGTATACTGAAGATACTGTACCATGCTGTGAAAGCAGTCAACATTATAACGTCTTCTCTTCCATTTGCTAACCACTTAGCTGCCCGAGGGGACAGCGACAACAGTGTGTAATAGATGTGTAATAGATTTTAAGATGAGGCACATACCCATAATTCGCACCACCTGAACGGCAAATACATTGGAGTAGATAATATATACTGCATTTATTATTTATGTTCACCTGGTGAAATATGATTTATTGCATGTTGTCGAGGACAAATGATTCAGGCATATTCGATTCGACTAATGATGGCCACTCTGTACAAAAAAATATATACATGCACTCAAGCTAATATACAAATTATACTTTGCTAGAAGTCTGTGAAATAATCCAATATTGCAGGAGTGGCCAACACCAGTCCTCAAGGGCCACCAACAGGTCAGCTTTTCAGGATATCCCTGCTTCAGCACAGGTGGCACAGTCAGTGGCTCAGACCAACTCCAGTCCTCAAGGGACACCAACCGGTCAGGTTTTGAGGATATCTCTGCTTCAGCGCAGACATCCTGCTCAGTCGAGGTCATCCTGAAAATCTGACCTGTTGGTGGCCCTTAAGGACTGGAGTTGGCCTGAGCCACTGATTGAGCAACCTGTGCTGAAGCAGGGATAGTCTGAAAACCTGTTGGTGAGCCATGATGACTGGAGTTGGCCACTCCTGCAATACATGATACTCTTTGTGTATAACACTCCAGAATTACAACGAAGAAGTTCGCTATTTATTATCCGCCGTTTCGGTCCAACGTAGTAGAACTTTCCCAAGGATCACTAATGACGACGCCATAACTACTTGGCAAACAAAAGACCGGGAAGCCAACAATTCACCTGGGACTTTGAGACCTGGCAAACAGTCTTATCATCACAAGACATTAGATGAAGGTTGTAAAAAAAAACTTTCAAAGCTATTGAAAGATAGTTCCCCCGAAATCGGGAACGGACGTTATTTTTCTTCAGTTTAATGGATAGCCTCAAAGCTAATGACATGCAAAAATGACGTCCATTAATAAAAGTACCAGCGCTAGTAACAGGGATTTTCGTGGCGCCGAGATGCGTTAACTAATACAATGCGCATGCACATCGGCAAAACGTTAACGTGCGTTAATTAACGAATGCGTTAAAGACTCATTACTCATGTGAGTTACCTAAAGTTAATGCAATTATTGCTATAACATGGATTTTTATTCATTTTTTCCCCCCGTTATTTATAGTGTCCTTCCTTCATTTAATTTCTTTATACGTTATTAAAAGTTATTTATTCATTATTATTGTAGAGATATGTATTGATAGACATTATCGGACTCCCATACTTAATACAATAATGTTTACTGTATATACCATATTAGATCACACACACGTATCGGTTTAATCACTTAAAAACATGCTATAGTTTATGTGTTTCAGATATTTAGATGATCCCTAATTATATATATAGGCACCACCTTGAGAAAGGTCCCACTGGGGGACCGAAACGTCGTTTTTTGTGTCTTCTATCAAATATAGAACATTTTTGATTTACTTACCTGCGTGCTGTCCCTTGATGTCGTGTTGCAACCGGTATCGTATGGTCTATATATATATATATATATATATATATATATATATATATATATATATATATATATATACATATATTGCAGAATAAATGAGTTCTTCGCAACTGGACTAACACGGCTATTTTCTGCTTTATATATATATATATATATATATATATATATATATATATATAATATCTTTGTATGACACGTAACTTTTTGTAATGAAAGGGTTAAGTCCTTTACTCATTACATTGCTTGTAGACTAGTCCCACAAATGACGCAATGATAATCAGCGCCTGGATGTAGGCAACGCCAGCTTTTGGAAGGTCCTAAATATCGTAGCGTTATTCCCATGCACTGACATGAATGGAGGCCGGAGGATCTCCGTGGTCAGGTAAACCGCCCATTGCCGTGTGATTTGCAAAGGGGTAAGCCAGAGGTCTGTTAAAAGTTAGCGATCCGCTAATTTTCAAGGGAACGCGAGCACATGGTAACGCCAAGCACCTTTTGGGGATATCCGTTACGAGTTATCGTCCCGCTAACCCAAGGTAGCGGATCGGGAATGATTTAACGACCTCCTGTGGATATACCCCTTTGTTAAGAAAAGTCGCAGAACAAATCAGTGAGCGGCCAGAAACCGTCAGCGGCTCCCCTGCTCCACTCGTCCTTCTGCCTTTTTTTAATTTGTCACCATTTGTTGGAGGCAGCAAATTCAAAGATGCTCTTTATTGAACAAGTAGGAGAGAGCCGGGAAATAGCTGCTGGACTGCACCTGTACTGTCCGTGGCTCTCAGCAGTAACTGATGCGCCCTGTTCTCCTGGGACTCATACTGCCCAACGCGGAAAACGTAAGGAGGTGACACTGAAATGTGTGGTTGGGATAAAGGAATAGTTTGAAGTGGGGATACATGGACGATGATACTATAATAACTCAAATACCAATCTCACTTAATGTCCCCCAGAATGTGTTTTGCAAATTGTCAGTTTTGTTTTTCGATCTTGAATAATATTTTATTTGGGTGAATCCAAGTTTTCCATATCGGAGCTAAACCAATTGAAAACGGGGGTCATTAAAATGTCAGCCTTTGGGAAATGTCCCAGGACTGCAATATTAAAAACCAGTTTAGCGTCTATTACAGAGCACTTGAACTAGTTCTCCACAGGAGTAGAAGGGCCACAAGCTTATTGCAATGTCATTTTATATACATTTAAATTTAAAACCAGAGACAGAACATGAAACACAGACAGAGCTCAGTGCTACATCCATTAACACGGATACACGGTACAGTGCCTATATGTGTGTGTGTGTGTGTATGTGTGTATGTGTGTGTGTGTGTGTGTAGGTATCAGTACCGTGTTAACCGAGCTTCAATAATCAAAACATAAATAGATGATACACCGTTCTGTGGCTAACGAAATGCTTTTATTTGTGCGAGCTTTCGAGATACACTGATCTCTTCTTCCGGCGATGTTACAATGAATGAAGCAAGCAAAGGGTATACTTAAAAACAGTGTCTCTTGGAATGTTATCTGTGCTTGTCCTTCCCCCGGTGTGGTATACCCTTTGCTTGCTTCATTCATTTTAACATCGCCGGAAGAAGAGATCAGTGTATCTCGAAAGCTCGCACAAATAAAAGTATTTCGTTAGCCACAGAACGGTATCATCTATTTTTTTATTATATATATTTATATATATATAAAAGATATCTTTTGAATAAAATGGTCTGTTAGTTTAACTCTTTGGCCAAAGTGTTGTAAGCCCTTGAGCCCCTCCAAGGCAGACCACGTCTCAAGGGTACCTAACACAAATATAAATTCTTAATAACCTGTGCATTACCAGGAAGAATGATTTATAATAAATCTGTCAAAATTAGTTGCATAGTTCTAAGTCTGATTGAAGCTCATCTTAACTTGTACATTACCAGGAAAAGCACTCTGTATTAGATTTGTCGCAAAGTGTATGTTTTATATACATTTTAAGACTTAAAAATGACTATATTTCAAACATTTTTGGCATTTATAACTTCTGCAGCATATATATATATATATACATATATTTACTTTAATTTACAAGTGAGCTTCAGCATAAAAACGGACAACAGTATAAAATTAGCAGGAGCAGAACGTCCAGGGGCCACATTTGGGCCACGTGTCTCCAGTTGAAGAACCCTGGTGTCAGGTCTTAGGTTTTCACCACTGATTGAGTGTAACTTCCCGGCTCAATTTGCCAAACGACTGGATTAAACACCGCTTTAACAAAAGCATCAGCCTGCCCTGCTCAAAACCACACATTTGCTTTTTGAAATAAAGCGCCGGTCCCACTTTCTTGAACCCTGTTTTCAGTGTCTGAGTGGTTCTCCTGAGACACCAAGCTGCCTAAAACCAGGTCCGAGGGATGGGTTCAAATGAATCCCAGGGATTGGCATAGAAAGCAGAGCAGAGAAACAAACTATCAAGGACTCCATCCTCACGAACGTTATGATGGGGGAAGAAGTCTGAATCATAAAGATACCTCGAAGCACCACGTGTATTTTGAAGGAGACTGCTCCTTTAACCAAAGGGGCCAAAGGGTGTACAATTATGAATTTGCTGAATGGTTGAGTACTCACTTTATTTTTATTCCATAAAACCTTGCTATTGCACTGGGGCTGGTACTTTACACCACATGACAAACCATTAGCTAGTACAGGGGTGCACAACTCCAGGCCTCAAGACCCCACACCAGGTCAGTCATTGACTGAGCCACTGATTGAGCCACCTGTGCTTAAGCAGGGTTATCCTTTAAACCTAAGTTGTTGGGGGGTCTTGCGGCCTGGAGTTGAGTACCCCTGAGCTGGCACACAGAGCATAGTGCATTTTGATACATTCTTGATGACGCTATAAGGCAGGGCTCAACAGATGGCGGCCCGCGGGCAAAAACATGGCCCTTCGACCTTCTGCTCCTGCTTATTTAGTACTACTCACACCGAAACCCACTTGTAAGTTAAAGCAATGTCAAATATATATGGTACATCTTAATATATAAAATCGAAAGGTTAGTGCTATCTGCGGTGAATCTGATTGGTCCTCAGCCTGTGGCCAATCAGATTGGTGGGTCTGACGTCACCCAACTGCCACTCTCTTCCCCCTCGGCCGACCACAAACACACACACACGGCGCTCACCTCTCTCTCCCTCCCCGGCGCTCACCTCTCTCCCTCCCCGGCGCTCAACTCTCTCTCCCTCCCCGGCGCTCACCTCTCTCTCCCTCCCCGGCGCTCACCTCTCTCTCCCCGGCGCTCAGCTCTCTCTCCCTCCCCGGCGCTCAGCTCTCTCTCCCCGGCGCTCACCTCTCTCCCTCCCCGGCGCTCACCTCTCTCTCCCTCCCCGGCGCTCACCTCTCTCTCCCTCCCCGGCGCTCAGCTCTCTCTCCCTCCCCGGCACTCACCTCTCTCTCCCTCCCCGGCGCTCAGCTCTCTCTCCCTCCCCGGTGCTCAGCTCTCTCCCCGGTGCTCACCTCTCTCTCCCTCCCCGGCGCTCACCTCTCTCTCCCTCCCCGGCGCTCACCTCTCTCTCCCTCCCCGGCGCTCACCTCTCTCTCCCTCCCCGGCACTCAGCTCTCTCTCCCTCCCCGGCGGGGGGACAGGCAATGGGCAGGCACGCGGCGCCGAGTACCTAAGATGGCGGCGCCCGGAAGGACCCCCTTCCTCCCTCGCTGCGCAGAGTGCCTAAGATGGCGGCGCCCGGAAGGAGAGGTGACATCTGTGTGTGTGTGTGTGACACGGTGTTTGTGTGCGTGTGTGACTGTGTGTGTGTGCGTATGTGTCACTGTGTGTGTGTGTGTCACTGTGTGTGTGTGTCACTGTGTTTGTGTGTGTGTCACTGTGTGTGTGTGTGTCAGACACTGTAGGATGGGGACCCCCCCCCTCCTGTCCACTGTCCCCCCCCTACTGTCCACCGTCCCCCTCCTGTCCACTGTCCCCCCCCTCCTGTCCACTGTCCAACCCCCCTCTCCTGTCCACTGTCGCCCCCCTCCTGTCCACTGTCGTCGTCCCCCCCTCCTGTCCACTGTCTCTCCCCCTCCTGTCCACTGTCCCCCCCTCCTGTCCACTGTCCCCCCCTCCTGTCCACTGTTCCCCCCCCCCCCCCCTCATAGCGGGAAATTTAACTCACGGGCAGGGTCTCTCAGCTAGTATGTAATATAAATGCTTGCAAAATGTTGCAATTTGGCCATATTTAAATGTGTCTGAAACTACATTTTAACAAACTTGTGGCCCTTCTGCTCCTAAAGGGCCACAAGCCAAAGTGACGCCCCTTAGAAAATGAATGGAAGAACCCTGCCATACGGGGGGATACAAGAGAAACAAAACCATATATGTTATTGTGGTTAACCTAGGGGAGCGCAAACTTTTGCAGTTGTGCCCCCCTGCCTTCCCTCCGCTGGTGCTCGCGCCCCCTCCCTTACCTTGATGCAGAGTCAAATGACGCTGCGAGGTTATGTGACGTCACGTTACATGACCCGCAGCGTCATTTGACGCGTGTGACGCCACGTCACATGACCCTGCAGTGTCATTTGATGCCACGTTGCCATGAACACGAGTGACGCCGGCAGAGTCAAGGTAAGTAATAGCACTGCAGAAGCCTCACGCAATCCCCCGGCATTTAATTTTAATGCCTCTGGGAAGAGCGCGGGGCCTCTGCAACGACCCTCCCCCCCGAAAAATCTCACGCCCCTCACATTGCGCACCGCTGGGTTAACCTATTCACTGCCCAAGGGGGCAAGCAATGCATTGCAGTTCCCTCTGGCATGCGAGGGGTTAAGACTCTGATCTCTGTTCCCACAGGTAAGGTTAGCTGGACTCCAAATGGATTCTTTAGTGAAATCAATGAGAAACGAGTGTGGGGAGAATAGTCAACCACTGATCTTTTGTTTTAAATATACACCATTCACCCGCTGAGGTCATTTTAAGACCTTCATTCACAATAACCTCCTGTATGGACGACAAAAATGACCACAGCCATAAATAAATCGTGCATCTTTATTTCCCAGCCTCCTATAAAGACGTACATCGGAAAGTCGGAAAGAAAACCTTTCTGATATGAAAATATGTATTAGATGTCAGGAAACACTCTGGAAACTTGTGTGACTATTCATTCACACATCACATCGTTCATACACTTTGTATAAGGGCCGTTACATTAACTGCATTGTCAGCTATTCATCGTATTAAATAGGAGTCAATGTGAGCTCTGGCAGCAGTGATCAGTGGAACTCTTTGGCTGCCCTATGACAGCCACCAGGTCCTGAGGTCGGGCACTCCCGAGGGCCCCACCAGGTAGTGGCTACATCATTGGCTTCCTGTTGGTTTTGTGGTTTTCTGCTCTCCTGTGAGGCGCTAAACTTGATCTTGCCAGCAGTGGAACAGAAGAGGATTCCATCCTCCTCCCTTTCTGTCATCAGTGATGTGGCCTTCACGTGATCTCCCCAGGGAGGGGGTTATGTGAACGTGGCACTCCAGTGGGGGTTGTGGCACTCTGTTGCCGTGTGGTCTCTCCGGCACTCAACGGGTTATTTGGTGAAACCAGGTGGATGATGCCTCTAAAAAAGGTCTTGCCTATTTTGACATCATTTTCTAAAGTATATTTTAGAAATGTTGGAAACATCGTGAGCTGAAGTTCAGGGTCGCTTTCAACGCTCTTTTTCTCTCTTTACCTTATCTCTCTCCTGATTTCAGTGGCTTAAGAAAGTAGTGATACTGTGCCAACATTTTTTTTTTAAGTGCTACCTTTATTACACATTGGGGCAAAGCTTTTTAGGCAGCATTTTACACAGATTTAAGCACGTATGCGTTAAAAATAGGAAGGGCTGAGGCTTTCTAAAGTAAATCTCTTTTCCTTTTAAAAGAAAGAGGAATAGTAAGATTGTAAGTGACAAAACGTAGTTGTACCTCTGCGTACCGTCCACACACCTGCCTATATCGTACCTTTTCCTGTGATTATATCGGACGACCTATCTGATTATCATGAGGTGGAGCACACACAATTGCTACTCATCCTCCTCTATTAAGAGGCCTTGTAAAAAAAAAATACAATTGAAAAATAGCGATACTGCAGCAGTTCAAAAATAATTAAGACTTATTTAATACATCAATCACTTAGTTTTAACCAAATAAGCTCACTGTCATTTGTTCAATTTGGTCAATGTGGTAAGTCACCGTTATTGCAGACATGTATGTTCTATAGGAGAAGCCGCCCATAAAATAACCATGCTCCACTGTAAAGTAATTACAGAGTGTCTATATAAACTATCGTACTTCTAAAGGTCCTTCTATCTTAAGGTCCTTCTCTCATCTGAAGGTCCTTCTCCTATCTAAAGGTCCTCCTCCTATCTTAGGGTCCTTCTGTTATCTAAAGGGTCCTTCTCCTATCTAAAGGTCCTCCTCCCATCTAAGGGTCCTCCTCCCATCTAAGGGTCCTTCTCCTATCTAAAAAGGGTCCTTCTCCTATCTAAAGGTCCTTCTCCCATCTAAAGGTCCTTCTACTATCTAAAGGTTCTTCTCCTTGTCATGATCTCGTACAAACCCAACAAACTGGCTCTTGAACAATTTACCATGTTGATTTGCATGGCGTCTGCATTCAATGCGCTTAAAAACCACAGCAATAAATACTCTACTGTGGTTTCTTTATTGGCATGTGCAAGGGGGTTGGATGCATTAGGGGTGGCCTTTGGGTTTCAGCTGTTGTAATTATTCTCATGACCATGGCTTATTGTATATTCAACTGCACTTGCAATACTGCACAGTCCTGACAGCACTAACTCTTAGTCAGTGCCACTCACTGAAAATGGGTTATTCATAGACTTCAACTGGGTTGCACTGATAAAAGTCAGTACTTTAAATCTAACTTATTTTGGCACATGGAAGGTGATATTTCTGAAGATAGATGGTTGTAGGTATGTGGTTTTTTTTTTAACCACATAATGCCCATTTTTAGGAACCAGACTAACCATGTCCTGATGTGTTCGTGCTCCTGTTCACTCAAAGCAGCACAGATGGTGTTTGGATACTAGGTCCTGGGTAATCGTCCCGTCCCCAATGAGAGAAGCAGGTTGCCTCCACAGCACAGATTTGCTTGGTGGCCTAATCACGGCTTTCAGCTTTTTATTGTTCCTCAACAGAAGATGTGATGAACCACTAACTTGTTAAATCCCCAACTGAATAGCCTTATATCTCTTTCAGACTTATCAGGACAGCCAGATGGCTAATGGCAACTCTATAATACTAGGCCTCTTTGTATAGTATCTTATCCTTCACCTCCAGTGCAAGCAGACAACAGATGGTCACTTTTTTGTACTAGTTAATGTTTAGAGACTCATTTCACATTAATTAAAATAAAGACATATACTAGGTATAGGTATCAGCATAACCCATGAACATGGTTTCCTGAAAACATGATCATATTTGTAGTTTAGAAGTGTAATTCCCAATATATATATTTTTTTAATCCACATTAAATCAACGCAGACCAAAAAGAATTGAATAAATCAGCATTCTGTTTTGCCATTTTCACCAAGAAATAGTCCAATCCAAATTTCCTCCAAAGAAAACAAAAATATTACTTTAAGGAGAGAGAAAAAAAAGGCAGCGTAAAATATCTATCACCCACTAGAAAATTATTTCATTTAAATATTTCATCATTTAAACAGTAAATCCCATCTACTGGTGTTTTAGTGTTTCAACAAAGGACTCCATGTCCCTGAGTGGGTCTCTATTAAAATCACAGCTATTGTTTTGTTCTTTCAGGGCTTCCCAAATTGGCAGCAGTCCGAGGTAGAACAAGGTGGTCTTATTCCAGGAGACCCGGTTGAATTGCATAGCTTTTTACGTTCTGAAACAGCTGAAACCATACGACTTCATTTCTTTCCTTTTAATGGGCTATCTTTTTAGGGTTGTTGAAAAAGTATACCATGTTTTTCAGAAATAGCAAAATGAACATAAATGTTGGCTTGTACATATTAAATTGTAGGGTGAAATAATCTCAAATGAACATACTACAATGAGAAACGGTCATGTGTGGCTGCACACTTCTAATGGAGATCCACAAATAATGGGGGGGGGGTTCTTCAGAGATTTTAACTGCAGACATTTTCTGCCAAACTATATTGTCCTCCAACAAAGAAACTGTTGTTAGAAAGAAGGGCAACACTGCGAAATAGAGTAAGGTAACGCGATACACCCTATTCCTGTAACACCATCCCTGTAAAGTGAAAGACATTTCCAGTTATGTGGAGTAGAGAGAATTTGGGGGACACACAGCACAAAATCAGCTTTATATGTGTGTGGACAGCTCGCTTCCAACCACTCTACAGGAAATTACCAAATCACGCCATTTCATTTTAATTTCCAACTTACCGCCATCTTGGGTTTTTGTTGTTGTTTTTATATATATATATATATCAATATATAATAATATATTGATATAGAAGTAGCTGTACTGTGTTAGCCAAGCTTAATAATCAAGAACGGTATCGTTTATTCGTTTTTGATTTTTATATATATATCTACACACAATTTATACCATCCTCGATTGTTGAAAATACCCCAATGTACTGCATACAAATAAAGCTGAAACACCTGATTGTATAAATAGGACATACAATTTCAGCTTCATTTGTAAAAAAAAAAAAAATCGGCCTAAAGAAGGGACTTTGTGGCTCCGAGAGCTTGAACTCTTTTTAAGCACAGTTTATAGCCATTACATGTCCAACTTCTTCCTTACTTCTGCTTGTCTATTCTGCTGGCTGACACGGTACCATCCTCTATTGGTGTCTGGAGGCCCTCATAGTGCTACAAAAAAAATATCTTCAATGGTATCCTTTCATTGTCATTCTTATGCTTCACTTGCCTATGATATGGGATACATGTAGCTCCAAGAAAACCTTTATTAACACTTCAGTTCACACATCCACCCATCCCAATGACCTTATAGACCATTCCGAGCTTCAATTATAAAGACGCCGTTTACTATTGTAAACATGTTAACATTTGACTTTATTTTCCCCTCGGCCGTATAATGCATTTTTTTTATTTAAATATCTATTCTTTATATTACTGAACGTTTTTAAAACCTAGACACCAAAGACAGAAGCCAGTCATGGCATCCTCCAAGCTCCGATAATGTCCTGGTCTCGCCCGCCTTTTACATCTAACATACCTCAGTTGAGCCTGTGACAAAAATATATTTGGTATATGTCATAGAAAGAAGGAAAAGTGTGTTAAGAGGGATCCTAAGAGTGCTCCCCCGCCCTGAAAATATACAAATTATATATCTTTTCCAGAATAGCTAATCTTACATAAAAGTTCAACAAAAAAATTACTAGATAAAAGATGGGTATTTATTTAGTAGATTGGCTTTTGTTTAATGCATAATGAGAGCAAGAGTCAACCCACCTTTAAAATCTCTGGTATCCAGATGCAGAGAAAAAAAGAGATTTTACATAGTGGAATTAGTAGAAACGAATCTGTGCATGGGAGTTATCACGTGACGTCAGAACCCAGATGAGACGTTACATGAATCATGGCTCTTAAGTCCCAGAATAACAATGGCCAGCCCAGTAGTGCACCCAAACTGTGTAATTTGCCTTTCTTTCCCTGAGAAACAAGAGACTCCATATATTTAGCCCGCACACACTGTGCGAGAGCATTTCTTAAGGAAATCTGAATTCCACACGCCTGCATGTTTCTATTTCTGACAGCCCTGCGACAATCTGAAATACCGGAGACGACTGGAGTCCCAGCAATGCGTCTCTCCTAACTCTGAGTAGTATTTATGTAGAACAGAAATATAGTCACCTTTTAACGAGCAGAGAAAAGAGTCTGGGTCTTAGGACATCCATGACCAAAGTTTCTATTCAATTAGTGAAAGGCAACGCTAAGAGTTTCAACATCTATTTACGTATTTTTTTTTTCAACAGACATGTCTTTTACAAAAGGATAGTGATGTGAAATTACAGTACAACCAAATCGGTAGTGTAGAAATGTGATTTATATTAGCAAAGTCGGACCGTGGTCCCATATGGATGCCAAGCAGACAGGACAAAAGGCCTGAGTGAACATTTCCAACCGTTATATGAAATATACCCCAAACCTGAAGTACCTTCATCTTCCAGTCCCCAATGAGAGATGCAGGTTGGTTACACACAGTTTTGCTTGGTGCCTAATCACGGATTTCAGTTCCTCAATAGAAGAAGTGATGAACCACTGAATATATCTCTTTCAGACTCATACGCCTGACACTATTCTCACATGTATTTAAAAATGCAAACAATAAACACTCTAAGTAGATCAACTTTGAACCTTTATTGTCTTTTGACTAAAGACCCCCCAGTGAACATAACATTAAGGAAAATGAACCATATTCTCCAACAGAAGATGTGTTTTTGCACACGCTGGACTATCCTCAGAGCGAACATGCCAGGATCTTCTGCATGGTTCTCTGTATACAGTAGCTTCTATATATTGTTAAGATAACAGCATTTATGACAAACTGATGCTTTCATATCTTGAAACTGATATCCAAAGCAGGCTGAGTGAATTAAAGACCATACCCCCTTTATGAGAAAAGTAGAAATGTATCTTCCCACTGCTAAACACTCTAGTGCATGCACTATATATATATATATATATATATACTGTATATATATAAATATATATATATATATATATATATATATATATATATATATATATATACATATATTATATAAAACGTTTTTTTTTTCACTTGATAATTTTTCTTTGACAAATCATTCGAGCCTGATAAATAACCCCCGTAGTCTCATTAGGTAACACAAAAAATTACATGTTCACTACAGGTACTATACAAATTACATCTAAATATAACATTATTGAAACATTATGAAAAATTCTTGGTGCCTTTGCAGGAGTCAGAAGGCAAATGTGTGTCATTGTCATTTGGGATTTCTGGGAGTATTAGAGAGGCTGAATCGAGGTTCATTACTTATTCCCTTTGTATTGCTTGTTCTGTATAAACCGATCAGCTTCTTCCTTATTGCTGGCAAAGCACCAGACGAAGAAGAACGAGGGAACACGACTGGTCAGTGATGTTCCACAAGGAGCAGAAAGACTAGTGAGCACGAGGGAGGGGAGCAATCGGCACGTCGCTAGAAGCAGATGAGCCTTTGTCAAATCCCAGGGCCAGCTACCCCAATCATCTTTTTTGCTTGGTTGGGAAGCAGGGGGTCGCCAGACCTGAACCATGTTAATTTTATCTCCGGCGACCAATGGTTCCCGAGATACATACCTGTAAAGAATAGGTTCCCAGCTCCGGTCCTCAGGGATCAATAAGTGCAGGTTATAAGGATATCGTCTCATTAGCACAGGTGGCCCAAACATTTTGGCTGAACGACCTGTGCTCAAGCAGGGGTATCTGTAAAACCTGCACTGTTAGTGGTCCTTGAGGACTGGAGTTCTGGGTCCCTCTGCTATACAGGTAACCCCGGTGCCTTCCCCTCTAGTGTTAACACAATGGGGAGGCTTAAATCTTAAGCAGCGTCATGCGTTACGCCTTCTTATTGGCTCATGTGCTGTGGCGTATTTTCCATTAGACCCGGGCCTAGGGCGGCAACATTTTGGGGCGGCAAAAATGTCCATCCCCATATACATTTGCCGCGCTCTCGTGCTGATCGGGCCCGATGGGAAGGCACTAGCATGTGGTGGCCTCCTCCTTGCTGCCGCCCTCCTTCTCCATTCGCACCTCAGCGACAAATGACATCGCGGAAGCCGCCAACGTGATGTCACACGGCGTCTCGTTGCCATGGTAACGTGACATCGTGACGTCAAATGAAGTCATGAGGTGGCGTTACCATGGCAACGCGGCGTCATTTGACCCAGGGATTCGAATTGCCTAGAGGCCATGGATTTTCAAATCCGCCGCTGCTCACGTGTCAAGCGGGTTTTATCATACGTGGAAGTCCTGGCTTTATAGGTATATATCTCGGGGGACCCCGGAGCTGCAATGAATGCGGTTGACCTCCGGCGTCACCTCTAGCTGCTCTCTTATGTGAAGAAATGGGGAGGGGCAAGGGTGAGCTACCCCTTTAACCCTTTGAGTGCCAGAGGGGCCGCAGGGTCAGAGTTCCGCGGTCCCTCCGGCACTGGCGATCACATGACCGCTCCATCACTGTTGGCAGAACCGAAGGGGAGGAGTCAACCCCCCCCCCCCTTTCCGTCTGCCATCACTTCAGATCGCATCAGCGCAGGACACAATCTCAATTAAAAAACACATTTTTGGGGGGGAGAGGGGGGGGGGGTGACGCTACTACGTCATAGAGCCAGAAACTATGATGTAATATCTACATCCCAGGGCACTCAAAGGGTGAAGTATGTCACTTATTCAGAAACCTGCGAGAGCATTCAATATTGCATGGAAAGGCCTATTGAAGCCAGGCTTAGTGAATCAGCTCCTCAATCTGTGTGACAGGAGCCTACAACGAGACAGTAAGTTCTATGGAGTTGTGACTCGTGCCCCAAAGATTCTGAGTGGTGTTGTGCCCCCTTTCAGTGCTCTGCAGCCTCTCTCATATTATTTGATCACAAATACAAGATGGCCGCAGCCTGAGCCCTGCCAGCTCGCCACCTCCCTGTGTTTTCCGTGTACGGAGGAAGTGTTGCCGTTTACGAGACATCAATAAAAAGGATTAACCGCAACTTGTAAAAAGGTTAATTTTCCCAACATCTACAAAAGCGAGCGATGGCAAAATGAGACTTGAGCAACCCCTAGCAGCGTAAGGTTAATTAGTCTTTTTTTTTTTTTTTCCCCAGCAGTAATAATGCAGTAGTTAATTCATAGTGGCAGCGAACATTTTAATTATCTTGCTGGTAAAAATAGCGAATGTTTCATAAATCCTCAACCACTTCTAGCAATCTGCATCGGCGTTTATTAATCATCTCCACGCGCTGCCTGGTCTACTGCAGCCCTTAGCAATTAAGGGGTTAATTAGTCCACTGGGACCGCTCACAGCACTATTAGGTAGCAGCTAGCCAGGTGAAAGGTTACACCACTAACAGTAAGGAAATCTCCCTAGGAACAGTACAAAATAGCTGCCAAAGGGTTAACAAGCACTTTGCTACTGCTAACAGTAAGACATGGTTCACAGCTAATAACGCAATGGCCTGCGCTGTTCGCCGTGCTTATTTTTATATATATATTTTTTTTTTACTCAAGAGTTTCAGAGATTATAAGAGATCTCCGTTTGCTCTTTGCAACAGCTTTTTTTTTTTTTTTTTTCTTACCCAATGCGGGGATTAGGAGATATATTCGTGTTTGAACGTGTCACGGGAGGTTAAAATAGAGCTCTCCCCAGAGCCCAGTGAAGTCTCAAGGTTCCCATGGTAACCTCAGAAGCTAGAAATGTGACAGAAATCATCTTTAAAGCGGCAATTGGTGCACTGCTTCTCGTTTATTTAAAAAACATTTTTTAACGTAGGTTTGAAGCAGGGGGGTCTCCGGAGCTGAACCCCATTAATTCCAGCTCAGGGGACCCCCTGCTTCCAGAGATACTTACCTCCGTATGGGGTGCCGGTAGCTGCTCTGCTCGGCTAGCAGGGGTCACGTTATGGCGACTTTTCCAAGCTCCCGGGGCTTCTGCGGGCCAATAGGAAGCCGTGACATCACCCAGTGAGACTTCCTATTGGCTCACGTGACCGGGGGTCTTAAACCTTTGCCTGCACCCCCATCGGAGATCTGTATCTCCGGAAGCAAGGGTTTGAAGCAGGGGTTCCCCCGGAGGTGAAATGAATGGGGGTCCAGCTCCAGAGACACCCCCATACTACAAACCTATGTTAAAAAAAAAATTAAATTTAAAAGAAAAGCTCATAAATGGCTCCTTTAGCACAAAAAAAAAAAAGAGCAAACAAATCCAGACATGCTCAGGAGCCAAGATACAGATATAGGAGTTCATTTTATATATGTTTAATTAGCACACCTGCCAGCAGTTCAAGGGTTAATGTAGCCTTGCAGCGCATTGCTGAGCTCCCTGGCAGCGGAAGCGGTAACATGCTGGCCAGGAAGGGGTTAATTCTGGGGTCTGTTCAGGCCACCCAGGGGCCGCCTTAGGGAGAAAAAAAAACCCAAGCGTTTCACTCGGTCACTGACGCACATATGAACTGGTACCCGGTGAGGGGGTGGCGGGGGGAACAGCCCTTCGTTACGGTATTTCCCTCCTAGGAACTCGGTTTCTGTAACATTGTCTGCATTCCTCTGGAAATTTAGAACACATTTGGCGTTCACTCCGAAAAAGAATGAAAAAATCGACAAAGGCCTCAGTTACTGTTCGGGGGGGGTAGGGGGGGGAAAAGCAAAGCAGTGCTGCAGTTGCGCTGGAAATTACCCCGGCACTGGGTGTCTGACAGCTGTTTATTTACCCAGCGTGCGAGGAGCAGCTGAAGTCGTTTGCTTCAAAAAACTCCTCCAGGTTCAAATGATGTAAACAATTATCTTTATAATAATAAAAAAATATATATTATTACAGGATTGAAGCAGGGGGTCTCCCGAGCTGAACTGTGTTAATCTCAGCTCTGGGAACGACCTGATTCCGGAGATACATACCTCCATAGGCAGTGCCAGTATCTCTGTGCAATTTAATGTCCGATCACATGAACCAATAGGAAGCCGCACCGGATGATGTCACAGCTTCCTATTGCTCTGCGTGACGTGGGACATTTAAACGCCGCCATTATGTTAGATACAGTTTCTCTGACTGCAGAGATACCGGCACCGCTACGGAGGTAAGTATCTCTGCAAGCAAGGGGTGCCGGGAGCTGAAATTAGTGGGGTTCAGCTCCGAAGACCCCCTGCTTCAACCCTGCAGTAGAATTGTTTTTTTTTTCAAAAATGGAAAAAAGTGAAACCGTATCATTATTGCTGCTTTAAGAAGTAAAGTATAACTGTAGGTTTTTAAACAGAGAAGTAGTAATATCCCTTGCTCTATAGTACCATGACACGTCACAGCATGTATGTATATAAAACATATGTACTGGTACAGTACATATGTAGGTGCTAACATATTCCATAGCCAAGTATAGCTAAGAAACAGCCACATGATATCATAAAACATGGCACCTGCTGATACTAATAGAGCAGTCATAGTGACAGTGATATGTTTTACTAGGTTAAATGTGGGTGTTCGATGCCTTTCAACAAAATAGCATACCTGTACAAGTTAAAGCTTATTCATTGTTATAATGGATTGATCCCAAACCAGACTGATATGTGCTCCAATCTTTCACCATAGCTACCATCATAATCTAGTTTTTTATAATATACGTAAAGAAATCCTTTTTTACCACACCTCTTGCAGCATGATTGCATAGAAGCCCCTTTCCATCTTCAGTGGCTGCCACACTGCAGTTTCTCTCCCTGTGTAGCCAGCATTCACACTTTGTTTTGTCACCATAATGACGTACAGGGATAAGGTGCAACTCGTCTGGATTTGCAACGTGCTCCCAGATTTCCGTCTCCCACGCGATGCGCTGTAACATACCACAGAATTGTAACTGCTGGCCAAGGCTAAATACAGTTATAAGGGACGATGTATTGATGTATTGATGTTTATTCGGGATTCATTCAGTGCCAGTCAAAGTGAAAAATAATTAATAGAATTTATCCTACATTTAGCGCTAAAGGCTGTGCGCAAAAATGGAAAAAATGGGGCAATTCCCCCTGGGGTGCTACTAAAACTCCTGTGGAAAATGTGTAGATAAACGCAATCCAAAAAGATGGAAGAGACAGACCATAACGTCCTAATATACTGTAGAAGGTAATGGTGTCAGCTCCATATGGGGGATGGAGGAGGGGGGAATGGGGGAGAGAAATAAAACTCCAATGTAGATGAGCAATCCCTCAATGTGCACAGCAATCCCTTACCCTCCACCTATGTGATCCTCCTATACACCACTATGTAAATACCTGTTTATCCACTGGCCAATGAACTCAGTAAAGTAACTTGATAAATCAGCAGTGTACTCACTCCTACTGAGAATGTCCGTCTCGTATGGCGTGCTTCACTCCCAAGATAGCAGCAACCATAGGAAAAAGAGACTGGAACGACAAGGAATCCGGACTAAGGGAGGCAGGGTTAAAATGAAGGCGAATTTATTTCACATATAACAAACAGCAGCTCCTCTGACGCTGTTTGTTATATGTGAAATAAATTTGCCTTCATTTTAACCCTGCCTCCAGTCTGGGATTCCTTGCAGTGCTCGTTCCAGTCTCTTTTTCCTATTGTGTGCAAAAATGTACAAAAAAAACTGCCACAAGAATATAAATATAATAGAAACTGATCATCTAAAATTCGTCTTCATGAAAGTGGAAAACAGAAGAGGGGAGAATGCAGCGTAGGGTGTAAATGTGAGCACTTTTGGAAGACTGCCCTAATAGGAAGCAAATAGAACTTTGTGAAATGCGTAGGGCACTGTGGGGGATTGACAAAGCTCAGATAACAGTTATCGGACCTCAATTGGCATAAACTGCTATCCAAGTCAATGGCCGTCAAGCCGATCAATTCTCCAGCCCTATTCTGAGAGCTTTGTGAACCTCCCTCCCCCCTCCAACACATACAGTTCCCTACGCATTTCGCAAAGTTATCTTTGCTTCTTCAGGGGAAGAGAATCTCCGTAAAGTAGTCCCAATTATATACTGAACACTGAATTCTACCTTTGTCTGTTTTCCACTTAAAGCATTGTTATTCCGTTATAAAAAAAATATGTCTTCAAGGAGAAATCCCCCCAAGGACCAAAGTGCATTAATGGCAGCAGGGCCGGCTTGTAACTTGGCGGAGCTCGGTGCCGGGGAAGAGCGCGGGGCCTCTTACCTACTCTCCGGCATCTCCTCCTGCTCCTCATCTCTGTAACATCTCGGTGTCATGGCAGCGCGACATTGCTGCGTCATGTTGTTATGGCATCACAGTGCCATTTGATGCCTCATTGTCATGGCGACACGTCTTCGCTATCAGAAGATGCAGGAGGAGAAGCTAGAGAGAAGGCAAGAGGCACTTGTAGAGGTCCCGTGCTCTCCCCCCGGGTAATCAGTTTAAATATTGTAGGGAAGAGCCACGGGGATCACCGATGGAACCGCCATCAAGCCCGCCCTGAATGGCAGTGACATGTTTACGTTACATGCGGGTAGTTGATGGGGTTTTTTTTTTACCACCGTCTGCCACCTATAAGTAATTTTTAAATCATCAGTTCCTTTATAAACATAGTTAACGAGACTTGAGAAGAGTTTGATTTCCTCTGACAATCATTTTTTTTTGTCTGATGTCACTGTGTTTAACAAGAGTTTGCACAGTAAGAGCTCCCCCCCCCCCCCCTGTTACCTATATTGGTTCTCTTGATAAGGACAGGGTGAGCTAAGAGTAAAGAAAAAAGTTGACAAACACTTCTCTCCTCAGAGGCCCCATACGAAATGCATCTTGTTAGTCTTTTTCAGAGAATTAAAATAAGCCAAATCTTTGCTTAGAACTGGTTAGATTTGTTTTGGAACGCCAAATAGATGTCACATGGATTACAAAGGGCTGTTTGGCCTGCTGCTGCTGTGGTGGTGGGGTTTGCACATTCCAATCCCATTATTCATTCCATGACTTTCTTTAAACGCTCTTTATGTACATTTCCACCTTTTATCCTTCAACAATATTAAACGTACAGTATATCCATAAATCACGTTTAATACTTTTTTTGTTTTGTTAACCCTTTATAGTAAGGGTCGGTATGTTTTACCTACATATGGTGTTCCACGTGAGCAGATTATGAAACAAAACAACAAAATCAGGTATTTCCTTCCTGTAACATAAAAAGCGCTCTGATTTTTGCACGCTTTTTGGCCTTTATACCAGGATCAAATCCCATTGTTTTGGTATATCGATTATTATTATTATTATTAAATTCATATTTATAATGCACCAGTATATTCTGCAGCCCAGATGCACCTGCAGTGGTACAACAGGGTAGTTTCACATCCTTTTTTCAATTAAAAACAGGGGTCTTTGTCAAAAGCATCCCCCCTCCTCCTTTCTGTATTTAAAGCTTATTGTACCCATCTTTCTAAAATTAGGTTCAGGTTTAACCTTTTCCCTGCCCTGTAGATGTACCTGGCACTGCACGAGCGGTGGCACGTCAGAGACCCCTGTGCAAGTACATGATGGTAAATGCGTACATCAAGGTAGATTAATCAAGCATAGAGCCACAGAGTGGCAGTTACCAGCGTCTGCAACCAGGAACCACCAGAGCTTCACTCTCCTTTCCACCTACAGGTAGGTGAAATGCCAGATAATTGATGACTCTGCCACAGTCTCAATGTCCTGTAAATAGCGTCAATGCGCTTAGTGGATCCTGGGGAGTTGTTGTCCTCTGCTCGCAAGTAGTACACAGGTTCCTCTGCAGACCTCACTGTGTTTCCCGATCAGTCAGGCAGCGTGACGGCGTGGTCCCGCGGGCCCTTCTGTGACGTCAGAGCGCCCGCTCTGCTTTGAGTAACAGCGTCTGCCAGTAATGATTCAGACCTCACTTGGCAACCACAGAGGCAGGCAACAGCGCAGCACATGCGCAGAAGAGGAAATCAACTCGGTGTTCAGCAAACCGTTTGACAACAATAAAATACACCTTGGAACATGAATAATAAAAATATATAGGTTGAATGGTATCTCTCCTACGCGGTGTTTCGTATCTCAACAGGCCACTTCTTCTGAAGGTTTGCTGAACACCGAGTTGATTTCCTCTTCTGCGCATGTGCTGCGCTGTTGCCTGCCTCTGTGGTTGCCAAGTGAGGTCTGAATCATTACTGGCAGACGCTGTTACTCAAAGCAGAGCGGGCGCTCTGACGTCACAGAAGGGCCCGCGGGACCACGCCGTCACGCTGCCTGACTGATCGGGAAACACAGTGAGGTCTGCAGAGGAACCTGTGTACTACTTGCGAGCAAAGGACAACCACTCCCCAGGATCCACTAAGCGCATTGACGCTATTTACAGGACATTGAGACTGTGGCAGAGTCATCAATTATCTGGCATTTCACCTACCTGTAGGTGGAAAGGAGAGTGAAGCTCTGGTGGTTCCTGGTTGCAGACGCTGGTAACTGCCACTCTGTGGCTCTATGCTTGATTAATCTACCTTGATGTACGCATAACCTTGAAACACCTTATATATAAACATAGTTTATTACATTTTTCACGATGAGTGTTGTGCGCTTTGTTTGTTTTTTTGTTACTAGATTCTAGGGTCTTGGGCTACCCTTTACACAGCAGCAGACGCTCATCTACATTGGTATATATTTATTTACCTTTTCCACATGGTGGGGTGTGTTTTTTTTATTTAAATTGACATCACAATTAACACTTTGTATTAAGTATATATTTTAGTGCGCACTTATTTGTTTTTTCTATTTGTTCACATGATGGTAAAATTGCTCATACTCTATGGGAAGATCAGGGAAGGGCAGCCAACTTCACTCCTCAAGGGCCACCAACAGGTCAGGTTTTCAGGATCAATCAGTGGCTCAGCCTTCGAAATGGGATCCTCTTCCTTTTCTGCTAATAACTCTAAATACATTTGTGATGGAACACGCCTTGCTCATTTAACTCTTTTGCTGCCGGCAATACAGCGCAGGTCTCTCTCGTTACCGGGGAGGGGTTAAACATTGAAAAGCCAACGTGTGCTTTGCTTTGTGTTGCCAGGTGGATGTGAAGACAAAAGGGGATCAGTACATTGTACGCAGGGAGAGGGTCCCTTACAAGAGCATCACCATAATCCGGGGCGGGGAGGAGGGCTCAACTCAAGGTTTTCACGATATCCCAGCTTCAGAAAAGGTGGCTCAATCAGTGGCTTAGTCAAAGACTCAGCCACCTGTGCTGAAGAAGGGATATCCGGAAAACCTGACCTGTTGGTAGCCCTCGAGGACTGGAGTTGGCTTCCCATGGGGTAAGCGCTCCATTGGTCTACGCCACCCGGCGACGGGCACAGTCATGTGATCACCACGGTAGCGATCACATGGTCGGAAATGCTGGATGTCGGGCGGCAGTCAGCTGGTGCTGAGCCGCCGGCAGGCAAAAGGTTAACGAGTGTAGAATTTCTTCATACCAGGAAAAGCAGCACTTCTTTATACACGGCATTTCAATCACTGATTGCACAACCTGAAGCTGGAGGCGAAGAAGCTCATGTCATCTCCGTACCCCGCGCAAGTGAGAAATAAAAGAACGCGCAAGTTTCCAAAACGGTCAAATAGTTTCAACGTAATAAAAATCATTTTCTGTTCGAAAATAGCATAAAAGATACACCAGGAATCTTGTTATACGTGCAAACTGACCAATATTTCATAACTTCATTAAGCAAGGAGAACAAAGCAAAGGTAATTTTTTTTAAATTATAAAGCGGTTTCCCAGGGTTCACTAAATGGCCGCCTTTCAGTTTCAATCAATACTTCAGTCAGTGTTACTCATCAGCTACAATGTGTTCTTATATTACTGAGGTAACATTATCTACTGTTGCAGTTTGCACCTCAAACTGCTGGGAACATTAGCAACAATGTATTACAGGAAAGTGTAACAAAGATCTTGCACTGATGGGGAAGTATGCTAAAACCTGCTATAGAAACTAAAGGATGCTCAGTATATTAAAACTCATTAAAAATGACATTGAGTGGAATAAAAAAAAACGTAGTAAGTATTATCTAATACTACAAAAAGGATTTATTAAAAAACACATGTAGGATATTGGATGGATTGCTCCTTTAAAGTTGCCGTTCCTTGGTTCTTACCAGGCTGCTGGTTTAGTGGATATGTAACCTGGCCTGTTTTTGAGACAAGTTCAGCACTATCGAGTCACTCATTAGCAGAGAGGTCATTAGACTGCCCCAGTTTTTGGAATACATTAGTGTTGCTCTGGTGCATTCCGATGACATCGCCTTTCACGATTGGCTCCCAGGACAGCAAGCTACCACCGGCCATTTTCTTCCAACCCAATTCCTCCAATAATAAAATAAATCTCCCGGGTGCCCATTTATGCAAATAAGAAATAAAATAAAAAAGCAAGCAATACTGATGCAACATTCCTGATATATTTGTGTCATAAAGCTGTGCATTTGCTCTCATAGGAAGTAATGAGAGGAAATGTTCTGGTATCCTAAGGAACACATCCTAATTTGACAAATACAAAGGTGTTGCCAAGCACTTGTAGAAGATATTAAATCTAAATCTAAACTATGTTCATAGGAAAGCATGCCCAGGCTTCTGTTGATTACAGCCACTTGTTCAAGTGAAAATGAGCAATAAACTGAAGATTTAGTTCCGCGAGATGAAAACAAAAACTGCTTCACTCAATTTGAAAAGTGAGCCTCTCTGTACCATCGTTCTGAAATGATACCGCACTTAAATGCAGATGAGACAATCAAGCAGTGGCTGATTACACAGGTAAATTAATGACAGAGCAGGAAGTCATAATAGACAGGATTGAGTGTTCAGATCTAAATCAAGGAGCGGAGTACTTCACCGCTATCAAAGGCTGTTTGCTGTCTTGGTATTGGTATTCTGCCGGATGATTGGAATTAATTAATGCTGACTGCATGGGCTGGGGGATGTATCTGTGTGGAATAGCTGATACCTTTGCTAGCATCCTGCTGGGCCTTCAGATTCAACCCTTTTCCCAGCGATCTCCTGGCTGTATGCAATATAATCATTCAATGAACTTCATTACAGTTCATGTATTCATCATGTTTCACCCAAAGAACACAATCTCCACAGGTATTGTATTCTTCTTGTATTCCTTATGCAGAAAAGGGTGTAAAATTAAAGTAGAAAAGGCTTAGGAAGAGCTCCTTAACCTTTAAAGTGCTCTTATGATGTACCTGCTATGGCACGGGTCCCAGCAAAGAAGGGTGGGTAAAGGTAAGGGTAAAGAAGGGAGGTAAGGGTAAAAAAGGGTGGGTAAAGAAAGGTGGGTAAGGGTAAAGAAGGGTAGGTAAGGGTAAAGAAGGGTAGGTAAGGGTAAAGAAGGGTGGGTAAGGGTAAAGAAGGGTGGGTAGGGGTAAAGAAGGGTAGGTAAGGGTAAAGAAGGGTGGGTAAGGGTAAAGAAGGGTGGGTAGGGGTAAAGAAGGGTGGGTAGGGGTAAAGAAGGGTGGGTAGAGGTAAGTGTAAAGAAGGGTGGGTAGAGGTAAGGGTAAAGAAGGGTGGGTAGAGGTAAGGGTAAAGAAGGGTGGGTAGAGGTAAGGGTAAAGAAGGGTGGGTATGGGTAAATAAAGAAGGGTGGTGAAGGTAAGAGTAAAGAAGGGTGGGTAAGGGTAAAGAAGGGTGGGTAAGGGTAAAGAAGGGTGGGTAAGGGTGGTTACGGTGGTTAGAGGTAGAGGTTCTTTATGACGGAGAAGGATTAGGTTGTGTGATACCTTTTATTGGACTAACAGATAGTTGATATGTTACAAGCTTTCAAACCTTTCAGGCATCTTCATCCGAATAAATGTATTACTGTACATTGCCTACACCTTCTCCCACCTATGTTATTTTACCAAACACATAAGAAAGTATAGAACGTACCTCCAGAGTGATAACACTAAAACGAAGGAAAGGTTTGTCAAAACAACTTAGTGTAGAATTTAATTACAATATAGTTTAGCAATTAATTTTAAGTGTAAATGAAGTTACAAATGTAGCAAAACGAGCTTACATAGACAACGCACCAGCTAGAGAAGTGGCCGTTGTGTGGAATGAGCCACACGTAAGAAGGGGCGGGGCTACGACACTTGAGTGCGCCATTGGGTGCAATAAAGTTTGCTACATCTGCAAGTGGATGGATTTTCTGCTTCCATGTAGTTACCCTTAACATTGGCATGGATGCACCAGCGGTAAGGCAGTGGTTCCCAAGCGTTATATGCTGCCATCCTCCCCAAAAGCAATTGCTTTGACTTTAGGACCCTCATTCTCTCAACATTTGGAATTTGTCCCCCACAAAAAAAAATGTTTTTGAAAGAGTCAGTGTTTCCTCTGGAGCTTAGCCGTTCCATTTTCAGCTTCGGGGCACCTCTCCACCCCTTCCCCCTCCCCCTCTGGTACCAGAGATAGTAACTGATGAAGTACTGGTGCTCCCTCTTGGAGAATTCATTATGGCAGCCAATATCGTCTAATGGGAAGCCGCAATCGCGGATGGGCTCCCGACATCCATAAACCTCCCGGCTTGAGACACATTTGTGGGGTTTTTTTTGTGCCTCAGTTTTGACACCAAATACCGGAGTCCAAACATGACCGCAGGATCACAAATAGCCATCAGTGATGTCATCTTTCAATGACGAGGTATTTCTTTTGGCCCCCGGAGTGTGTATGAGAGGATATCATTTTCAATTTTGTATATTTTAAAAATCCTAACAAGTACATTTCAATAGGTTAACACAGAAAGGTAAGATTTTCTGTAGACTGTATTAATGCAGCAATACTACACCGCCCCCCCTCCCCATTTTTTTTCTTTCTTATATGTAAAGCATGTGGCAATGTATAATTCTACATTCTTACCTAAGCGGGCAATCGTTTGGTGCTCCTGTTATACATCTGTCAAAATCCTGATTTTGTGCCTAGCGAAATGGCCGCCTTCTGCTGCAGTCAGTGAAATGCTGCATCTGCGACATAACATTGTATTACTGAGTGAAGCACATTATTTTTACAGCTTTCCGAGCAATAGACAGTCTGCTGTTTGGAACACAGCAACAAATCTGTGTGTGATACTTTGTTGCCAGAGAGCAGAGCTCTAAAACATGTGTGTCAGAGCCTGTTTCAAAAGAGGAAGTGAATATGACTTTTTAATGACTGCTGTAGCAACCAAAGGATGATTAGTACATTAAAAAAAAATCAATAACAATGGCATTAGGAGTTATAAAAAAATGCAGACAGTGTTATCTAATACTACAGAACTGTATATATAAAAAAAACCATATAGGATTTTTCACGTTTTGCTGCTTTAAAATGACTTACTAAAGGGTCAGATCTACAGAATACTTAAGGGCTATGTAAAGCTGGCAGTAACAGCCATTTGGATCATGCCACCCTTAGCATCAATGTATTTAGCACAAAATATATATTTAATAGTGCTGGCTCGTACCTGCTGTGATGAACACATTCATGATTCCAAACATGCAGTTATCAGGGCTCTCTTATGAGTTTTAGATCCAGTAAATAAATCATTTATAAATGTCAGCCGTTTTTGAATTTTTGAAAAACGAGCATTTTTTTCCTCTTTAATATGTGCATCAGTACAATCCACACAATGATAAGTAATTAGCTGAGTTGCTGATCGATACGTTTTCCTGTGATCGATTGGCAAAGATTCTGCCCGGTGGTTCACTAAATGGCTGTCAGTGCAGCAGAAGAGGACCAAAGATGCAAGTTCTGTGGGGAAGATCATGTGACCAGGCAGTCACGATAGTCACGATGGTGCACTGCTAGAGAGAGGACAGAGAGCAAAAAAGGGTGTGCCAGAGCCTGTTTCCCAAGAGGAAGGGGATGTGACTTTGTAAATGGTTGCTGTAGAAACAAAAAATGCTTGTTAGATTATAATATAATACATTATTATACATTAACAAACACACAAACCCAGCAAGCTCTAACCCCAAAACCCACATCTCAAAAGGAGTGCTACTGAGCGTGGACAAATGTATACAACAAAAGACAGAAAAGCCCAATGCTACATCCAATTTAACAAAATATATAGTAATTAGTATATAGCTAAATACTTCAATAATATTATTCTCATGAATAAGGGTCATTTAGTTAAACCCTTTGGCCAAAGCGTTACAAGCCAACATCAAGGTATAACCAAATTTGCAGGTCCTAACACTAAACTGTTCAAACTTCTCTTTTACCTCTGTTGGAGGGAGAATGACTGCAGTGAGTCCATCCATACAGCATAATCAAAAACCTTCCTTACTTTAAAAAGTGGGGAGGGGTGAGCTTAAGCCTGGGGGGAGGAGGAGCCACTAACCTCCAAACAACTGATACCAGTTGATCATTGAAATTAACAAACACACAACCCCAGCAAGCTCTAACCTCTAAGGACTAATTATTTTACATAAAAAATATAATTCAGAGTTGTTTTAAATAAAAAATGCTACCAGTATTTTCTCAGAGTACAGAACTGATTTAGAATTTTTTTTTTAAAGCACATGTAGGATATTGCTTGGTCTCCAGCTTTAAAGCAGAAATCCATGCGTCATTTATTACTGATATATAAATGATCTTACTTTAAACAAGGGGAACCCGGAGCTGTACCGTTGGCACTGCAAGTTGCGAGGTTTGACATTCCCTTACTAGAATTCTTTTCGGGGAGAAGTATTATGGCCACTGGATTCAGCCTCACTTTGGCGGCCAATATAAAGCTGTGACATCGGGTGACCCCCTCGCCCCCCTGAAGATGTCACAGTTGAAAACCGAATTTGAACTTCGGCGAATAGCTCGTCCATCTCTCATCACGTGCAGAACTTGAGTTACCACAGGCAACAGTGATAGGGTGGGCAGGAGGTTTATTCACCTCATTCAGACACTCAGATGAAAAGAGAATTCTTACTTTCCAAAGAATCCAAAACAGCCAAATGTTTGCTTTAATTATTTGTCTAATTGTTTAATGAAGACATAAACCATAACCCTATCAGTACCGGAGAATCCTGCCACATCTGTGACCACTGACCCTCCGGCACTAGCGCTCATCTAATCGCTCTCCTGAGTGCTCATGCAATTGTTTCCAGTGATGTAACCAGTTCGTGGGTCGTGCCTTGCTAAGCCCCCTAGTAAACAAGTGAAATCCCAGGATGTCCAGCATACATCGTAAGGGCCTCCAGGATGTCACCCTTCATGATGTACACTACACATCTATAGTGTACTAACAGAGTTACAGTACGTAAACCTCCGTTGTTTTCAAAACAAACTGTAATTGCACCAATAAATCTGCTATAGGCATATTGCCTCAGGTCTCACAGATTTGTTTGGATGCACTGAAAATGGAGAAAAATATTGGTGAGAGAACTAGAAACTGATAATTACCAGGTTATAATGATAGTGCGCATGGATCTTCCATTCCACAAGAAGCCCATGACAGATTCCCCTCCCAGCTCACCTCCCTCCCTGGGCTGATACATTCTAAGTTCATTGGCTGAGATAAATAATGATTCAACCTTCTGTTCTATAGAAAAAATACAAATGGGGCATGTAACAGGGACTTACCTCTGTTAAGAAACTTGCCTCTGATCCAGCAGTGTGCCGGTTAATTGCACACCTGCAATCAGCCAACCCCACCTGCCTAATCAGAGCTACGTGAAATAGTGTCATGTGAGACACAGGAAGGAGATTCCTGAGCTGCCATTTTGAGCTGACACTGGAAAGCAGAGAAGCCTGCACACAGACACTGTCTTGAGCACAAAGGGGTGCTGAGATAAAGACACCCAGAGACCTATATTCCTGGACACAGGGGACCCAGGAGCCTACAAGACACTGACATGAAGGGCCACCTGCTTTAAGGTATCTCTTGAGACTTTGGGGAATAGGGCGGTAATGGGATTATCCCTCCAGCCCTGCAGAAAGGGACTGGGGAAGTAAGTTAGCCCTTACACAGGGATAGGCGTTTGTTGTTTTTGTTGTTTTCATATGGTTGCTGTGCTATTTAAGGAAAGAGGCAATAAAGCCTTATTTTAATTTCACCTTGAAACAGTCTCCATTGCGTACCTCTGCACATGTCGCTTACAGGGCAAAAAAAAGTTCAACCAAAGGGAACAAAACCAAATGTATGGCCAACACAACCTAGTACTACAAAGTTGAAAAAGTACCAATGTTTCCAAAATAAATACTTATGAAACTGCAAGTGGAATTCTACGTCTTTACAAGCTGATTGACCTCTTTTCAACGTTCTACCATCTGTTTTATGTATCCAGTCGTCGAAAGCGGCTAAAAAATGTATTTGTACTATGTCCGACTTTAAAAGATTTATATTTATGCTTTGAAAACAGAGGGGGAGAGATGATTCCTAAACTGAATCAATGATTCTTTATATTGAACGATTGGACCCAGAAGCTTGTTAGTAGAAAATCGTGAGCCCCTAGGTTGTAAATTAAAAACGAAACACCTCCCAAGTCTCAGCTCACCATGTTTACAGAATAATTTAATACACTCTAAAAAAACACTTGTAGGTAATTTGGGTAACAAAAGGTATTAATATGTCACTGCATTAGATCACTTTGGGTTTAGGAGGGATTACTGCACCAATGTTTCAAGTTCAAGGAAGCCCTTTCAATGGATCAAAGGGAGCTAATTTTAGGGGCACAATGGATTTAATATACGTAAATCGCACCTTTAAAAAATCAGTGTTTTTTTACATCTTTTTAATGTCTCCGTAGAATGAAGTACTTGAACATAAGTTTTCAAATGTTGTAAACACTGATGTGGCCTGGGCACGTATGAATTGACCAGCCCCCTAAATTGAAGGTATCTACAAAGCTCCGTGTTGGTTAATCCAAGTTTCCTAGACAGTGTCTCGAACGGCTTCAATTTATAACCTGAAATAAGATGATATATTCAATATATGCCCCGTGACCTCCAAATGTGAAAGTCCTGAGGGTCCATTCTTGGTGGGAAGTCCGGATTCTCCAATAATCATAATATAGGGGAATTAGTGCAGGAGAGCTTATACTTTGACTTAGTAGAGTCCCAAGATTGGCGAACAGTAGAATGATAAGTACTTAAATCTGACTTATGTCTACTAGACGTTCATAATAGCGTATCTATTTTAATAGTCTTCAAAGATTGTTTTTCTATTTCTAACTACTTCTTTCTATCTACTTTAGAGTATCAATATATTATTTGTTTTAATTGGGCCGCTTTATAATATGAGATTAAGGGCCTCATGCAGTAAGTGGCGCAAAGTCACTTTTCGCCCGTTTTGCGCCAAAAATGCATACCTCGATTCAGTAAGGGCCGAAAACTTGGCGAAAAGCAAAAAGAAAACGCCAAGTTTTTTGGCGGTTTATTTTTTTCTGCCATCGGCGCGGCGAAAAGGCACTTTGCAACGCGATTAGCCATATTTTGAAACCCGCTCAATTCTAGTAGTGGCGAGTAGCTTTGCGCCGCTCTAGAGTTGAGATTTTCACGCCAATCCGTCACGCCCCAAAAAGTTGGCAAGTTGCTGGGGAGAGGCTGCGGATAAGCGGCGGAACGGCACTTAGAAAAATTCTGGCCTTTTTCCTGTCTGGGATTGATGCCGGGGGTCTCCGGAGCTGATACCATTAATACCAGCACCGGACCCCCCCGGCATGCATCCGAGGCAGGAAAAATGCATTTAAAGCCCACTTCATTACCTTAGCGGCTAACCGCTAAGGCAATGAAGGGGTTAACCAGCCGTGCCAGGTTTATTGTGGGTAGTGGGTGAAGGGGGTATTTGGCCCTTGGTGGTTGTTTAGGGCTTGCGGGGGGGTTGCGGGTGGACTTAACCTCTTCATGACCTTAGCCGTTAATACCGCTACGGTCATGAAGGGGTTAAGCCCTCCCGCTACCCACCCGCAAGCCCTAAACAACCACCGTTGGGGCTAATACCCACTTCGGAAACCCCGCTACCCACAATAAAAAAAATACACACACAACAGCCCCACAATAAATAAATAAATAAATATATATATATATATATATGCAAATATAACTGTATGCTCATCTGCATGTCTTAGGCAGGTCTGCAACACCGCCTTTCCCCATTATCACCCAGCATACAGCACTTCCACTGCAGCAAGGGATTCTGGGAAATGACATGCAAATGAGCACACAGTGTCACTTTTTGCCTCAATAACCATTTTTAACATGGTTCCCTATAGGCTTCAGCTTGCTGCATGGTCACAGCTTTGAGCACAGCCAGGGTTAAGGTGCATACCCAGAAAACCACCCACAGACAGCTGTTTCAACCTTGATGGGTCTCATCAGTGTGGGGTTGATTTTACTGGGAATGCAAGAGAGGCTATGGGATAGGCTAAACCATAATACTGAGTTAAGTTATGGTGAGTAAAAAAAGTGACAAAAACCCTCCACAGGAAAGCAAATATGCAAATATAGCTGTATGCTCATCTGCATGTCTTAGGCAGGTCTGCAACCCCGCCTTTCCCCATTATCACCCAGCATACAGCACTTCCACTGCAGCAAGGGATTCTGGGAAATGACATGCAAATGAGCACACAGTGTCACTTTTTGCCTCAATAACCATTTTTAACATGGTTCCCTATAGGCTTAAGCTTGCGACCCATCAAGGTCGAAACAGCTGTCTGTGGGTGGTTTTCTGGGTATGCACCTTAACCCTGGCTGTGCTCAAAGCTGTGACCATGCAGCAAGCTTAAGCCTATAGGGAACCATGTTAAAAATGGTTATTGAGGCAAAAAGTGACACTGTGTGCTCATTTGCATGTAATTTCCCAGAATCCCTTGCTGCAGTGGAAGTGCTGTATGCTGGGTGATAATGGGGAAAGGCGGGGTTGCAGACCTGCCTAAGACATGCAGATGAGCATACAGCTATATTTGCATATTTGCTTTCCTGTGGAGGGTTTTTGTCACTTTTTTTACTCACCATAACTTAACTCAGTATTATGTTTTATATATATATATACACACACACACACCAACAACCCCTATACCCCCCTAACATACAGTACATATATGTACAGCAATGATACTATAGGCCGGCGTGGGCCCTCGGGTGTTACCCGCGGGCCTGCAGTACTAATTCTGTGCCCCCCCAAATTAATTTAAAAACACATACATACTTATAAAGAAATAAACCTCCCCCCCCTAACACATACAGTATAGTAATGGGCACAATTACTATTATCCACATATGGATAATAGTGCATTTGCCCATTTAAAATACATAAAGAACAATAAATACATGAAATACATATTGCACTCACCCTTGTCCGGCTGCCACGATGAATGCCATCCTCATCTTCATCACCGTCCATGCCCCCTCCGATGCTGCAAAACATAAACAAGAATAAAAACAGCCAATGTAATGTCCCCTAACCCCTTAATCACCATAGCGGTTATTAACCGCTACAGTCATTAAGGGGTTAACCCACCCTCACCCACCACTCTGGAGGCCTAAATACCCTCCCCCACTACCCCCGCACCCCGTGAGGCCTAACCACCCTCACTCACCAAATACCCAGCCGGGAGGCCTACCCACCCTCACTCACCCAATACCCAGCTGGGTGGCCTACCCACATACCCTTGGGGCCAATACCCCCTTCCCCCACCCCCAGTACCCACAATAAAAACAATACACAGCCCCACAATAAACATCATTATATTTATTAAATACATAAACCACCCCCTGTGCCCCCCCATAAATACATGATTTATTATTTTACATACAGGGTTAATACCCCAGGCCCACGGGAGTCCCCAGTGGGCCTGACGGGTCACCTCACAGACCTACAGTATCCCAGCACCATGTTTCAAACAGGGTCTGGAGGCCTACGGGTGGTCCCCGCCAGGCGCCGTGGTCCACCAGGTGGTCTCCGCGGGTCACCGTGGGACATAATGGGGTCCCCACGGGTAGGCTCATGGCTGTCTGGGGGCCCCCGGGTTAGACCAACAGGTGTCTGAGGGGCCTCGGTGGTTCCCACGGGGGTCTGGGGGCCCTCGGGTGGTCCCTACGGGCCCCGGTGCCCCCAAAGATGTGGGGCCACCGGTTCTTCCCCGCAGGTGTCCCCCGTGGACCCGGCAGCCGTTTACTAATGAGAAGCCTGAGGAGACCGCAGGTGGTCTCCATAGGTCCCCCGCAGACCTGAGGAAACAACCCTGTATGTAAAAAAAATAAACATGTCCCATACATGAAATACATCAATACCCCCCCCCCCCAACACATATACTATAATAATGTGCAAAATAACTATTATCCAGATAGGGATAATAGATTATTTGCCCATTGTTAAACACATTAACTAACATAATAAAATAAATAAAGTTCTACTGACCTCATCAATATGAAGCCCCCTCGCCAGCAAAATCCGTGTCCTCCGTTGCCAAGAAAATACATAGCCAATACATTGCAATTACATTCTGATATCAATTAACCCCTTAATCACCTTTTCGGATAATAACCGCAAAGGTAATAAAGGGGTTAAGCCACCCTGGCCCGATACCCACCCTTCACCCATGCATTTGTACAGTGGCTTCATCATGCAACTATATATATATCTATATCTATAAATATATATATATATATATATATATATATATATATATATATATATATCTATATCTATAAATATATATATATATATATATATATATATATATATATATATATATATATATATATATATATGGAGATATATACATACATATATATATATATATATATATATATATATATATATATACATATATATACACATGATGAACCAATATACAAAGAAATGTTTAAGGGTTAACAAAAACATGCACAACTAAAAATAGCACTTCTCCATATCAGCCACATTCAAACAAAATCCTATTTCCTAATAAAATCATTATCATCTGCCAATCAAAAGCATCAAATGCCAATCAAAACATTGAATTTACATTGTATACATGATCCATAAAATCTGTGCACCATGTACACTCTGCCAATCAATGTTAACAATAAAATATTCAAAAGAAAATACAATGAAATCCAAACAAGTATACTATTTAAACCAAGCAAGACAACCGAAATAAATTACCATTAATTAATCAAATCCCAAAACAATTAAAATACCATCCAAATCAATTACACAAATAACTCTTTTAATCGTTAAACAAACCCATTATCCAACAAAGTTAACATCTGACAAAATAGTAGTACTAACAAAAAAATACTATAAAAAAGCAAGACTCACACTGACCTAAAGTACAGCATACAACACCAAAAATTACATCTATCTAATTAATAATTACATTACACACATTTAAGAATAGCAGCATATCAAAATACATTTACATAGTGCAAAACAAGCAGTCCCAACCAAATAATTTCTTACCCTGTATGTATATATCGATAGAGACATACATACATACATACATACAGTGGCAAGAAATGATAATGGGAAAAAATTGTATGACATATAAAACATTACAAAAAACAGTTCAAGTTAAAAAAAAAATACATATCTTTTGTTCACTTACCATTAGCTGCCCCACTCTCTGACTCCCGTTGAACACCAAGCTCTCGAACAAATCCACGCACAGCAACAGGAACCCATAAAATAAAAAACCATAAATAAATAAACCAATACTTTTTTTTAAATCCAAAGCGTCCTTTTTTTTATAATCCAAGGTGATTAAGGGGTTAATTGATCAGAATGTAATTGCAATGTATTGGCTATGTATTTTGTTGGCAACGGAGGACACGGATTTTGCTGGCGAGGGGGCTTCTTATTGAAGGTCAGTAGAAGTTTATTTATTTTATTATGCTAGTTAATGTGTTTAAAAATGGGCAAATAATCTATTATCCCTATCTGGATAATAGTTATTTTGCATATTATTGTAGTGTATGTGTTGGGGGGGGAGGGGGAATGTATTTAATGTATAGGACATGTTTATTTTTTTTACATACAGGGTTGTTTCCTCAGGTCTGCAGGGGACCTATGGAGACCACCTGCGGTCTCCTCGGGCTTCTCACGGGTAAACGGCTGCCGGGTCCACAGGGGACACCTGCGGGGAAGAACCGGTGGCCCCACATCTGTGGGGGCACCGCGGACCCATAGGGACCACCCGAGGGCCCCCAGACCCCTGTGGGAACCACCCGAGGCCCCCAGACCCTGTTTGAAACATGGTGCTGGGTTACTGTAGGTCTGTGAGGTGACCCGTCAGGCCCACCGGGGACTCCCGTGGGCCTGGGGTATTAACCCTGTATGTAAAATAATAAATCATGTATTTATGGGGGGCACAGGGGGTGGGTAATGTATTTAATAAATATAATGATGTTTATTGTGGGGCTGTGTATTGTTTTTATTGTGGGTACTGGGGGTGGGGGAAGGGGGTATTGGGCCCAAGGGTATGTAGGTAGGCTTCCCGGCTGGGTATTGGGTGAGTGAGGGTGGTTAGGCCTCACGGGGTGGGGGGGGGTAGTGGGGGAGGGTATTTAGGCCTCCCGAGTGGTGGGTGAGGGTGGGTTAACCCATTAATGACTGTAGCGGTTAATAACGGCTATGGTGATTAAGGGGTTAGGGGACATTACATTGGCTGTTTTTATTCTTGTTTATGTTTTGCAGCATCGGAGGGGGAATGGACGGTGATGAAGATGAGGATGGCCTTCATTGTGCCAGCCGCACATGGGTGAGTGCAATATGTATTTATTGTATTTATTGTTCTTTATGTATTTTAAATGGGCAAATTCACTATTATCCATATTTGGATAATATTAATTTTGCACATTACTATACTGTATTTGTTAAGGGTGGTGTATTTATGTGTTGTAATTTTTTTTGGAGTGCACTGAATTGGTACTGCAGACCTGCGGGGAACACCCGAGGCCTATAGTATCATTGCTGTGCATCCCAAAAATGTTCTATATGTAATGGGGGTATAGGGGTTGTTGGGGGCACAGGGGGTGTATGTTGTTTATTGCAATGTTTATTGGGGGCAATTGTCTCCAATAAACATGCTATTATGCCTTAACCCCTTCATTGCCTTAGCGGCTATTCACTATGGTAATGAAGCAGCATTAATGTATTTTCATAATATTGTGCGGGAGCAGGGGGTCCCCTGAGCTGAACCGCATTGATTTCTGGCTCAGGGACCCCCTGCTTCCTGAGTTACAGGTCCCGGTTTGGGGCATCGGTGCCAGTGTCGCCGCCATCCTTATTGCGGGCACGTCGCGTATGGGACGCTATAAAGATGGCAGCGACACTGGCACCCGATGACACATACTGGGGCCTGTAACTCGGGAAGCAGGGGTCCCTGATCCACAAATCAATGCGGTTCAGCTCAGGGGACCCCCTGCTCACAGTACACTATTATTAAAAATACATTCATGCTGCTTCGTTACCTAAGCAGATAGCCGCAAAGGTAAGGAATGATTGTTTATTGATATGGGTGTTTTATTCATAGTGTAGATGTGCAGAGGGTCTCCGGAGCTGAACCGCTTTGGTTTTAGGTCCGGGGACCCCCTGCTTCCCAAGATACAGGCCCCTTTATGGGGTGCCGGTATCCCTCTGCTTTGTTTACATTCCGCGGTCACGTGATCGGGACATTTAAATGCAGAGAAATACCGGCACCTCATAACGGGGCCTGTAGCAGGGGGTCCTCGGTAGGGAAACCAATGCGGTTCAGCTCCGGAGACCCCCTGCACATGTACACTATGAATAAAATTGTATTTAAAATATTTTTGCATGTGCCGATGTTTGCGCCGAGAGAGCAGCGGATCTCTCTCTGCTGCAGACACATCTCGGCAGGCTACGGCTTCTCAGCAGCTTCTCGCCAGGCAGACTGTCTCGCCACCGGTTACTCGCCATGTTTGTCAATGTTGCTCTCGCTGTGATTCGCCAGGGATTCGGCCCTTCCTGCATACAGCGAGGGCAACACGCCAAAAACATGGCGAATTCAAACCCCTGTCGAATGCAATTTTCCGCCGCTTACTGCATGACCCCCTAAGTGCGGTATTTGTATTATTATTATTATTATTATTATTATCATCATTTATTTGTAAAGTGCTGACATATTCCACAGCATAGTACAATGTGGGGGTACAGAGAGATTTTAATTACATAAACAGAGCTACATACCACAGAAGGGTAAACAGATACATAGAGGTAATGAGGTCCCTGCTTGTGAGAGCTTACAATCTACATGGAATGAGGAACAATGTTGAAACAAAAGGTAAAGAAGCTGCTCATTGCGTGACAGAGTCTCCCTTAAGATGAAGTATAGTCCAGCTACACTGCTGATCCCATTTAGGTTTAAAGGTGTGGATGTTAGGGGGGGTTAGATAGCATAGAAATAGCCACACAGCTGGTCTCAATCGTGTTGAAGGGGGGGGGGGAGGAGGAGGGTTGAGTGTTAGAGGTATGCCAGAGAGGCTTTCTTGAAAAGGTGAGTATTTAAATTTCTGAAAGCTGAAGGAGAGTCTGATGGTAGACAGGGCCAGCCCGTCCATTAGGTGAACCTCGGCGGTCGTCTGGTGGCACAGAGGTCCTAGGGGCGCATTAATAATATTATTAGGGAGCGGAGCAGCAGTAGGAGATGATGTCAGCGGAGGGAAGACGTTGAGACAGCGGGCGGCGGTGGCTTGGCTGTGGCAGGCGAAGACATCTGATCAGAACAGGAGCACAGCAGATGGCAGGGGAGGTACGTGCGGAACACTGGCGCGGGAAGTCAGGCGCCAGTCAACTTCCGGTGTGCACCTTCCCTGCCATCTCCTGTGCTCCTGCTCCGATCGGATGTCTTCGCCTGCCGCAGCCAAGGCACCGCCGCCCGCTGTCTCAACGTCTTCCCTCCGCTGACATCATCTTTTACTGCTGCTCCCTCACTCATGTGCTGCTCCGCTCCCACTATGCCGCCACCACCACCGAGCCTGGTAAGTGAGAGGGGGGAGTGCAATTTTTTTATACAACTGGGGCGCAAATTTAAAGTTTCGCCTAGGGTACATGAAACCCTTGCGCCAGCCCTTATGGTAGGTAGGGAATTCCAGAGAGATGGTTTAGCATGGGAGAAGTTTTGTAGGAGGAAGTGAAATTAGGTAATCCGGAAGCAAGGTGGATGTCATGGGCAGAATGTAGGAGGCGTTTAGGGATATATTTGGGAATGAGGGCTGAGGTGTAAGGGTGGGGGGGGGGGGTAGGGTTGTTGAGAGCTTTGTAAATCAGAGCTAGGGTTTTAAATTTGATTCTAGAAGCTAAGGGAATACAGTGGTGCAGCAGAAGTGGAGCAGTGAGTGAGGTAGATGAGTTTGGCAGCAGCATTTTGGATGGATTGGAATAGGAACAGGCAGACAAGGGGAATGCCAACTAGGAGGAGGTTGCAGTAGTCCAGGTGGCACGAGATGAGTGAGTGAATTAGGATTTAAGTTACATCATGTGAGAAAAGGGCGTATGTTGGCGATATTTCGGTGGTGGAGATGGCAGTACTTAGTGAGGGACTGAATATGAGGAATGAAGGAGAGGGCAGAGTCAGAGATGACCCCTATTCAGTGGACTTAGGATCTTGATGAGATTGTGGTATTTGTAACAGTGAGTGTGAGTTTGAGTGTAGGGGTGGCAGTGGAAGGAGGAAAGAGTATTAGTTCTGTTTTGGACATATTAAGCTTCAGGAAATGGTGGGACATCCAGGAGGTGATTTCAAAGAGGCAGTTGGTGACACCGGGCAAGTGAGAGGGTGGAGGTCAGGGCAGGAGAGGTAAATGCGCGTGTTATCGGCATAGAGATGATACTAAAAGCCAAAAGATTGTAATAGTTTACCAAGAGAAGAGGTGTAGAGTGAGAAGAACAGAGGGCCAAGACCAGAGCCTTTTGGGACCTCAATAGAAAGAGGGAATGAAGAGCAGGAGACATCAGAGAATAAAACACAGAAGTCGTGGTTGGATAGGTAAGACATGACCCAGGAGAGGGCTGCGTCATGGAGGCCAATGAAGTGGAGATTGTACTGGAGAAAATGATGATCAACAGTGTCGAAGGCAGCAGAGATATCCAGGCAAATTAGTAAGGAGAAGTTATCCTTAGACTTACCTGTGAGTAGGTCATCAGCCAATTTTGTCAGTGCTGTCTCAGTGGAGGACAGAAAGGGTACAGATGGGAGAGAGGAGAGGTTGGAAGATTGGAGGGGGTCATGAGCATGTAAGTTTCAGTATGTGCATGTGGAAGTAGGTGTTGTGAAGGGTGCAGAGGGTACAGTGACGCTAAAGTCTTGGATGAGATGATAATGGAAGGGAGTGTTGGAGGAGTTTGAGACTAAGCAGAAGCAGCAGAAAAGCAGACCAAAGGAATGTCCATTGTAGTGAGTAGGAGAGGTGGTCCACCAGGAGACACCATAGGAGTAAGTTAAAGAGAGAAAATTGGTGGCTGAAGTAGCATTTGGATTATCAATCGGTATGTTAAAGCCTCCCAGGATGACAGTAGGAGTGTCAGAAGAGAGGAAGTACAGAAGCAAGACGGCGAAGTTGTCAAAAAATTGAGAGGTTGGTCCAGGGGAGCAATAGATGACAGCAATACGCAGGGACAGAGACGGACAGCGTGGACTTCGAATGAGGAGAGGGAGGGAAAGGGGGGTATGACATGAAATGTGCAGTTTGGGGAAAGTAGTATGCCAACTCCTCCATCCTGTCTATTCCCTGGTCTAGAAGTGAAGCTAAGGGAGAGACCCTCATAAGTGAGAGCAGCAGATGAGGCAATATCTGAGGGGGTAAGCCAGGTTTCTGTAATGGCTAGATGAATTAGAGAGTGGGAAATGAATAAGTCATGGATAGCTGTAAGTTTATTATAGACAGATCATGCATAACATAGGGCACAGGAAAAGGGAAGGGAGCGATGTAATGGGGATGAGGTTGAAGTTATTGGCATGGTTGAAAAGGAGACTTTGGGGTGTGGGACGAGAAAGGATTGGTCTGTAGATATGGCCAGTATTAGGGGATATGTCACCACAGAGTTGGAGTAATAGTAAGGAGAGGAAGAGAGAGTGGGCCAGGGGGTTGTTTGATTTTTTGGAGTGATGGAGATGTGAGGTTAGAAGCAGATGGAGTTTATGGCTGCCAAATGAGGACACTCGAGAAATTAGCCAGGAGGATTTAGGGGAGAAAATGTGGGAGATAGGGGTAGTAGCAAATGTTCAAGTTAGAGAGTGGAGTTAAATAAAAGAGGGCAAAGTAACAGTAGTCCTAAGCTGAGTGGGGGTTGAAGTCATTGTTTAACATGACGCTGTAGTGTTTCCAGCTCGAAGTGTTGACAGGTGCAGTGTACAAATAGCAGCAAACGGCACAAAACGTCGTACACCCTTTGGCTACCACCACGTAGGCAGTGCCATAGTGTGTTAAGAGAGAGTCTGCAGATGGGATCAGATACAGCTGGACAGAAATTCTGCAACCACAGAGCAATAAACCTACTAACTGAGAGAATGATGATTTTCAGCGGTGTGTGCGTCTTTGCTGAGACTCTGACCCTTTGCACGCTGGTTGGCTGGTCCTGCGCAGATAGGGTGCAGAGCCTTAGTCCGCCTATAAGGGTGGATTGGCGTAATAGCTGCCCAATGACCATAGGCTTCTTATTATTCAAATAAACTTTAAGATATTTTTGGGACCATTCCTCCATATCCTTTCTCAGAGTTCTCAACAGTGGGGACAATTCGCAGAATACAATGGTGAGTTAGTAAGATAAATCCCTACATATTTTATCAAATGAGATTTCCATTTAAAGCTCAAATTGAGAGATAACAGATAAGTGTTTGAGTGGGATGTTTATGGTTATTAATGTTAAAACCGGAGAGTTTCTGGAATCAGTCCAGTTCGTTGAGAAGATTTGCACCTCTTTTGGTGCAATTGAATCCCCATGATATCCATGTTTGATCTAATATGTGCTGCTAGATGCTCTATTGCCAAATGCGGAGCGAAGCGGAGAAAAAGAGATACTTACCATATTATCTGTGGGTAACTTGTTGCTAACTTTTGCTAAAGAATTTTGATAGAGAGAAACGATAGCTCTTAAAAGACCTCCCCTGATACCAAATGCCCATAACACACTGAACAGGTAGCCCCAGTCTATGCGACCAAATGCCTTCTCAGTATCCAATGCCAAAAGCATTGCCGGATTATCCAGTTGTGTTACATTTTAGTATTACCTGCCACTTCTCTCCCTGACACGAGGCACACTTGATTGGCATCATTGATTGGCATCATTAATCATTGAGTCGCGAAGCTAACATTGTGGAAACGACTTTCAAATCTGTATTTGTAGGAGAGATCTGCCTCTAACTTCTACAGAACATATGATATTTACCTTTTTATGAATTTAAATAATGGTCCCTGTTTGTAACATGAAATGTGGAAACTGAGCACCCTCACTCCTTACCTTACTTACCTGCGGCCACCTCCGCCTTCCTTCTGCTTCTGCCTTCTTCAGGCGGCAATATCACACGGCGTCCATGGCAACGCGACATCGAGGCGTCAGATGACGTCATGCCCTCACGTTGCCATGGCAACACGGCGCCATGTGACTTCGCGTTGATGACGTCCGCAGCATCATTTGATGCTGTGATTTTGAAGAATACAGAAGGCGGCAGCATGGTAAGTGCCATGCGGCGGTAGATCTGGAAATCTGCTGCTGCATGCTAGGGAGGTACTTAGGCTTGATTCTCTTTGAGTTTAGCTGAATTGTCCCTCTTCTGTATAGCGTCTGTAATGTCCCATTACTAGTGAGCCCCTTGTGGGCTTTGGCCGACATTCTATTTCCTCAGGATCAATACCCCGGTACTGTGCACTGACTGCCACCACTGGCTGACTGCGGGGCCTAGGCACTAAGCGCCAATAAAAAAAATCGCCGGGATTTTTAAATTGCCAGTTTTGACAGCGTTGCTATCACGGTGCAGAAAGCCCAGAATACCTGTGATAGCAACATTTGCAAAACTGGCGAGTAGCCGGCGATGTGATGATCTCCTCTCTGAAAAGGGCTCACCCGGAGATTTCTTTCTGCTGCAGAGAGAGAGAGACACCTCTCCCTGCGCAGATCTCGCCCAAAATTAATGTTTTTTAATATACATTTTATTACTGCATAGGAGATACTGGCACCCCATAACGGGGACCAGTCTCTCGGAAAGCACGGGGTCCTTGAACCTCAAATGTACGAGGTTCTGCTCCGGAGACCCCCTGCTACAATACACAGTATTAAAACCCGAATAAAAAATTCAACTAATTCGTTACCGTAGTGGCTATCTGCTATGGTAATGAAGCTGCTTTAATGTAATTTTTATTAATAGTGTGCGGGAGAAGGTTGTTTCCTGAGATGAACCGCATTGATTTCAGCCTCAGAGACCCCCTGCTTCCTGAGTTACAGGCACAGATATGGGGTGCCGGTATCTCCTTCATTATTTAAATCCCACGGTCACGTGATGCAAAAGATTTAAAAATGGCGGCGATACCGGCAACCGATGCCCCATACCGGGGCCTGTAACTCGGGAAGCAGGGGGTCGCTGAGGTAGAAACCAAAGTGGTTCAGCTCAGGAGACCCCCTGCTCACGCACACTATAAATAAAAATTACATTAAAGCAGCTTCATTACCTTAACGGATAGCCACAAAGGCAATGAAGGGGTTAAGCACAATAGCAGGTTTATTGAGGGCAGAGGGGTGAGGGAAGTGGGTACTTGGCCCTTCACTTACCCCCTCTGCCCCCAAAAAACATTACAATATGTACTAACCACCAATACACAACCCACTCACCCCCTGTACCCCCACATAAAAACATTTATTTTTTCTGCACAGGATTGATGCCAGAGGCTGGCGGGGGTCCCCGGGTGGTCCCCACAAGTGTCCGTGGGCCCCACAGGGGTCCCCAGGTGTTCCCCACGGTTGTCTTGGGTTCCTCGGGTAGTCCCTTTGGGTGGTCCCCATGGGTGTCCAGGGGTTCTCAGGTGGTCCCCGTGCTTGTCCGGGGGTCCTCGGGTGGTCCCCGCGGGTATCCGGGGTTCCCCGCTGGCATGCGGTACAAATCCTGCACCTAAAAAAACCCCCATATATCCATACATTCAAATAAATACATCTCCCTTCCCCCCAATACATACAGTAATGGGCAAAATAACTATTAACCAGATATGGATACTACAGGTGCGCCGACAAGTATTCTAAAACTTGCCTTAAACTTGCCTTGGAAAATCTGGGTCTATCACCAACAAGATCCAGGTTCATGCTGGGTACATGCTGGGTACATGCTGCAACATTTCAGTGACATTTCTGCAGAGACTAATGGCCCATCGGATTAACACAGCAGGGGTCCCTGGCAGTCCCATTAAGTTTGAACTGAATGGGACTGCCGGGGACCCCCGCTATTAATCTGATGGGCCATTAGTCTGTCTGCAGAAATGTCACTGAAATGCTGCAGCATGTACCCAGCATGTACCCAGCATGTACCCGGGTCTTGTTGGTGATTGCCCCAGATTTGTTTAAGGAAAACTCGCCAGCACTACAGTAGCTCATTTGCCCATTAAAAAATCAAAAATTAGCCTGCCAGCATAAATAAAGTAAATAAACCTTTCTACTTACCCCTGCCATCATGAAGGGTATCCTCATCAGCATACTGCAGGTCCATGTCCTCCGATGCCAGCAAGAATGCATGAAAAAATACAATCTAATGGCCCCTAACCCCTTAATCAGTTTAGCGGTTAATAACCACTAAAGTAATTAAGGGGTTAACCCCCATCCCATGCTACCCATCTGGGAGGCCTAAGCACCAACCCGGATCCACTATACCCACCCTGTACCCATTCATTGGCACAGTGGTATATCTTACCCATATAATAAGGGCATGATAAGCAACTATAGCAGTCAATGGTCACCCTAATCAAAAAGCATGAAGGCCAAAAATACACAATAATAAAACATATACACAAGCACCTAAACACCCCAATTCAAGAAATAAAAGCACTGGCCAACCAACTCAATACACAAAAGCACTAGCCAACCAATTAAATACATAAATAAAAGCAATAGCCAACAAATTAAATAAATTAATAAATAGACAACCAATCCATAAAAAAATTAAAGTACTAACCAACCAATCAATTGAATAAATAAAAGCAATAACCAACAAAACAATGAATGAATTTTAACCACTAGCCAACAAATCAATTAATTCATAAAACCACTAGCCAACACATCAATTAAAGCCAGTAGCCAACAAAAGTCATAATTAATTTAAAACGCTAAACAATAGGATTAACACACATTCCCAGCTAGCTCAAACTCCCACACCCACCACATCATGAATATATATGAGAGCTACTGAGTGTGGCAATTGTATATAACAAGAGACAGGGGCGCCCAATGCTACATCCCATTGACAAAACATATATGGTAAAAAGTATAAAGTAAAATACTTCAATAATAATAATAAATACTTGGTTATTTAGTTAACCCTTTGGCCAAAGTGTCATAAGCCTACATACCAACGCCAATGTATAACCAAATTAATGCAGGTCCTACACTACACTGTGAACCCTTCCTTTTACCTCTGTAAGGGGGGGAGAACCATCATAGGTCCTGTTCCTGCAGCAAAATGAAAAGACCTCCCAAGTTAAAAAGGTGAAGGAGAAGTGAGCCCTGGGGGGGAGGTGCCACAAGCCTCCAAACAACTGCTACCAGTCAGAAATTGATTAACACACCCTATATGTTTTGTCAATGGGATGTAGCATTGGGCACCCCCTGTCTCTTGTTATATACAATTGCCACGCTCAGTAGCTCTCTTGTTGACCAATATATATTCATGATGTGGTGGGTGTGGGAGTTTGAGCTAGCTGGGAAGGTGTGTTAATCAATTTCTGACAGGTAGCAGGACCTCCGGATAGCCACGGGGAATTGAGGAAATCTCAATTCTAGAGCCGCGATTAGCCTCTATAAGCTAATCGGGGCTACTAGAATTGCACGAGTTAGAAAACCTGCCGATAAGTGGCTTATCGCTGCTCGTTTGGCATTTTTTTTTCCTCGGGGAAAAAAATTGCCAAAATAGCCTTTTATTACCAACTTATGGTGGCTTACTGAATCGCTGTAGGCCTTTTTGGCGATAAGGCGTCGATAAGTGACTTATCGGCGCTTAATGCATGGGCACCATGTCTGAAACAAGAAACAAAGAAGTCCAGAGCAACGTCCAATGTGACAAAATACACAGTGAAATACCTATATATCTCTTGAAAAGGGTCATTTAGTTAACCCTTTGGCCAAAGCGTGTAAGCCTGCGAGCCACTTTCAAGGCATGACCACAATATCGCAGGTCCTAACACTAACTGATTAAAATCCTTATTCACCTCTATAATTAGGGGAAGGGTGGTCCTGGCATTGAACCTGTCGCAATCAGCTGCATGAAAAGAAAACCTGCTTACCTGGACAGTGGGGAGAGGCGAGCTTTAAACCCTGGGTGGGAGGAGCCACTAACCTCCAAAACAGCTGAGACCAGCTGGACAAAGTAAAAAAAAAACACACAGATACCCAGCAAGCTCTCAGAACCCCCCAACATTATCACACAATATATATATGTATATACGTGTCAAAAGGGGTGCTACTGGGCATGGCTTATTGTATGAAACAAGAAACAAAGAAGTCCAGAGCAACATCCAATGTGACAAAAATACACAGTGAAATACCTATATATCTCTTCAAAAAGGGGTCATTTAGTTAACTCTTTGGCCAAAGCGTGTAAGCCTGCGAGCCAATTTCAAGTGGAAGCGAGACACACCTTCTGATTGGGCTGATCCGGTTATGCCCTAAAGTTCCTATCTGGGGAAGCCCTTTTGGGAACAGGCTTCCTCGTATCTGAACAAATGGGTTCATCATGGTCATTGTTACAGATGCTATCATGGTAGGGCACTTTCCCTAACTATAAAACAACAAACGGGGACAGATCAATCTTCGTACACACATCTATACATGGGAATATATTTACATTATTAGCAGTGAGACTCTTCACACTGTCACTCCCAGGAACCTATTTCTAGAACCCTCATTGGGCTATGTATACCTTGAAGGTGACATTACGGGTCACCAGAAATCAAATGGGCTTGGCTTCTTTTCTGCCAAGTCACTCTATACCCTGTGAGGAGAGAGAAGTGTTATTCTGCGTGAGCTCACACAATTAACCCATTATGGCTGTTAAACCCTTACACAAACTGGTAGTTCACAAAAGGGGGGATGAGGTGGGGCTACATGTACAAGGTGACATATTTAACAAAAATTAAATGTAAGGGCTGGGGGGAAGGGGGGAACAAACCAAGTGGGAAAAAATAACACAGGCCCTAAACATAGCTCAGGATAACATTGCCCATGAAATGTGGGCAACAGTTATTGGGGAGAGCACAGTGACATGGCCCAGTGCAGGAGGCATGTTGGTGTAACAAAGGACTGTGTGGGAGCAGCAAAGCAATACATCATGGATTTGAGGTGTCAAAGGAAAAAGGGAGAAATACCACACAACCACTTTTTCACCCTCTATACAGAGCTGTTAATGAGTTAACATGAACCTGTAACAATACATGTAACCCCCCCCCCCTAACACATTTGGAGTACAGTGTCTCCACCACAGAACCAGAGCTCCCGTCTCACACATCCATCCTCCACCGCGCCATTCATGCACCCTGAGGTTTGTTTTTTAACTTTAAGAGATCTCTTCTCGCCCCTTTGCAGCTGTTTTTATTTTATATCTGATCCTCGTTTCAGGAGATACATACAAGCGTTGGAAAATGAGGTGTCCAGAAGTTTATAATGGAGCTCTGCCCAGAGCCCAGTGCAGTCTACAGGAGAACATGGTACAGAAGTTAGAGATTAAGAAAATACATATTATATATATTTATTTTTTTTAAGAACAAGGGGCAAGATACTATCATCTGAATTAAATGCATATAGACTTCTGAGTAATATCGCTGCTTTGAAACTTTTTTGCACAGGGGCTTCCCTTTTAAAAGTTTTAGGGTAACAGGGCAGAAGTGAATATAAATACTGTAGTATCTATCCATCCATTGAGTGAGAGAGAGACAGAGGGGCTCTGCAGTGGTGCATAGAGCAACTCATTAAGCTGCGGAGGGCATAACAATGTGAAACCCTAACCCCATAGGCCAGGGGGTCTCAACTTCAGTTCTCAAGATCCCCCCCAACAGGTCACATTTTCAGGATATCCCTGTCTTCAACTGAGCCACTGATTGAGCCACCTGTGCTGAAGCTGGGATATCCTGAAAACCTGGCCTGTTGGGGGGGGGGGGACCTTGAGGGCTGGAGTAGACACCCCTGCCATCGGCCCTTCTTGCACCGAAGGAGTTAAACTAGCGCCAATTCTTTCTAACGCAAAAGTAGCTCTGTTGGTTTTGGACAAATGCATGTTCTCCATTATTAGGGCACGTCATTTTGTTTTTAAAGAACCAAGACAGAAAGCACACACACAGCAAAGGGCAGCAGCTGCGAGGCGCTGACAATATACTATGGCTTTCTGTGCAGCCAGGCTCCACGCCAAGAGAATATTGGAGGACAACGAAGCAATATGCAGGAAGCCTGGGAAACCGAGCCGCTGCCGCCGCCTGGCAGATGAGATCTCATTTAATCACTGCTTTCTTGCTGCCTTCTCCTGAAAAGAACATTAAACCTCACATACTGTATCTAGTGTGTATGTAGTTAGATCAGCATCATGTGACAGACACAGCATGTATATACAGTTAGGTCCGGAAATAATTGGACACTGACACAATTTTCATAATTTTGGCTCTGTACGCCACCACAATGGATTTTAAATGAAACAGCCGAGACTCAATAGAAGTGCAGACTTTCAGCTTTAATTCAAGGGGTTGAACAAAAATATCGTATGAAACGTTTAGGAATTGCAAGTATTTTCATACACTGTCCCCGT